>NC_085136.1:124809926-124979058 GCF_035046485.1 Aedes albopictus | reverse complement strand
ACAAAACTTACCCTTGCTTCCCGTTCATATTCTGAAATCTTCCGTTCACAAATAAACACCAATTGCACTTTCATAATCACAATCAATTTATTACTAAACAATTAACAAACCGCTCACCCACGTCCGTTCGTGTCAAGCATCGTTCATAAACTGATGAATAACCGTCCCGCTGTGCTGTACCTTCCTCCCGTACCGTTTTCCTCTTCATTCATTTACCTTCCCATTCATACTCGCCTTCCTTTTCTCTCCTTCGAGTCGTCGTCGTCGTCGCACCGTTGCTTCGCAGCACGCCTTCCGATCCGAACACGCATCGTTTCATGGACTCCCGAACGCGCGAGGCTCATATTCGAAAATTCAATAGGGCTGTGCTCTTTTTTTTTTTTTTTAATGTACACTCAGCAAAATAAGAACATGCAAATTTTGTATTTTCAATCAAAACATTTTCTCTACTCAATCTGTATCACTACACTTTTCACCGCAGCGTCTTCCAGTCGGTGTGTGTTGAACCGGCGCCCGATTTTCTTCTCCTGTCGCCGATATCTGGTTCTAGCGATGGCTATGGACATATGAATATACATGAGTTGTATATGTAGAGAAGAGAGAGAGAGAGAAAGTAGATAGAAAGATACAAAGTAGGATGAAAGGGACGGGCCAGGGATTGAACCCATGACCTTCTGCATATGAATCAGAAGCGATAGCCACTAGACTACCAAGCCCGTCATATAAGTCACCATATCATTGTTGCCACAAAACTCTGCGAAGAGCTCTCCGTTTTCGCTCATTTCTCCGAGACCATGGCGTCCCATGACATGCTCACCAACACCACGGTGGCGAGGAGCGTGTTCACCTCGTAGGCCAGAGTATAGTAGAATTTGACCCGACGTCAATCTATGTTCTCCAAAGTTCGGTCAACGGACTTCACTCAGTCCTAGGATCTCAAGCTTTATACGGCATGCCTCATTGGCTAGTTGTGCCAGTTTACCCGGCTGGGCTAGGATTGATACATTCCAAGTTCCAATTCTTGTCCGTTGTTTCACGCTAACAGTCGATGTCAGTCATTTTCGGTTTCACTAACGGTTTTTTGGGTTTCGGAAACAGTAGGTTGTTGGCCTAAGATCCCCTATCCACCTTGGTAGGGCTGCCACCTTAGGTATAGCTTCCAGTGGAGGAGCATTTCATATTCAGCCGCTGGATGCCAGAACAGACGCTGTTTAAGCCGCACCTCCTTGGTGAACAGACGCTCGAGACGTACCTCCTCAATCTAGCTGAAGTCAGATGGACAACTAACAAAAATGCGAATAACTTCAGGACACCCTATACATTAAGAAAAAACTCTGAACGAAAACACATGGAAAACAAAAGTTAAGCACTTCCAGGAATTGCTGAACTTGATGCATTGAATCATCCCTCAAAGCGAAACCAATTCATCTTAATTGGATTGCAAATTACCCACCACCGGTAACGGAAAGCTTTCAATTATTAACTTTCCGAAGCTCGATGATACTCATTTTAATAGCCCATAATCAACTAAAAAGATGATACTTCTGGCCCAACTCCTCCAACTCCTCGCAAAATATGATACCAATTTTGGAGGTAGCAAAACCGGTCATAATTTATTCATCCATCTTTATGTCGGTATCTGTTGGGTTGGCCAGGGGATGCAAATATTTCAGCGTACATTTTCCTACCCGTCTTCCTGCGTCCTGTGTAACAAGAAAACTCTTCGTTCGCTTTTCTGACATCCTTCGCTACACTGGCTACAACAGCAATCCAGAACAACCAGCGACCGCCAGGACAGCATTCCGGAACAGCAACAGCAACACCGACGAACAAATCATCCTGAAATAATTCAAAGTCAAATGAAATTTAGATGAAGTTTTAATTCTTCCCGGAATGCTTTATGCCACACCCGGCTGCGCCGGTACCCGGTCGACGTCCATCCTACTACGGAATTTTGGGAGTTTTAGCATACCTTTTTATACATACCGCTAAACACACTGCCAATTTGTTATTTTCGGTTTGGGTTTGAATGAAGGTCACTTCCTGCCACCATGGGAACCACTACCAGTCATCCGGGATTGGTAGCTAGGGATCGAAAAGTGGCGTTCTTGTTCGGCTCGGTTTAGTATGCAGGGGAGATTCGGGTAAAATGCACCTCCAATCGGTTTAGAAGTACATATTGATTAGCAATTTCATATTGGTCTGATCAGACTCTGTTTAGGGTAATGCGTTTTTGCAGACCAAAAGTTTACATTTGCTTATGGTGTTCATTATATATCTAACTCCCTATAGAAACCCATATTTATGCGTTACTAGCTGTTCCGGCAAACTTTGTCCTGCCAATCTTGTGGTGGTTTGACAGTTTTTGTGCTCATTTAAGCAACGTTTAATTCCGATCGTGTTGATTTTCTTCCGAGCTCATGCAAAATCAATACTTTATCATTTTTCCTACTTTTTCAGATGATTCCCGTAACTTTTTTTGCATATAAACACAGCCACCATGAATACGAATCAAACCCTGCCAGAGTCATCCTGATCGGTTTAGCCGTTCTTGAGTTTTGTTGCCTCAAAGGGACTTCAAACTCATTTTTATATATATAGATATATAGATAGAATAGATAGATAGATAGATTCTCATAATCATGCAGGTCATCTGTGCGCACTTTCACAATGAAATAATGTTGAACTGTCTGTTTGCTCTCTATTGCATGCCGAAGTAGGTATCTCACGGTTCCAGATCGATCCAAATGTAATATGTAGCGAAAAGATGGAAATAAGCGGCAAGCGAAGGGATACGTTTGGTTCCGGGTCAGATAAATAATAAATTGAACTCAATTGGAACTTATGACAGGAACATCAAATGATTCGTCCCTACCCAGCAGTTAAGATAAGCGTTGAAATATGATATATATACTTTCAATATTCGGTTTCAGAGTTAGGTTTATGAGTTTATCTTCGATAAGATTCATATGTTTATGTTCCTATTAGGAATTTTTAACGTTTTCTATGTTTCTAGAAATTGTTCAGGACCTAATCCAGTATTGAAGCGATGTTTTTGTATCGATTAACTAGAGAGTTATACTCGTATTTGTCGATAAGTTAGATTCTATCAAGGAAGCTGCAATTGGATCCATTATTGCTTCCCACTTTAATGCATATATTATGAGTTTAGGTAATCTTTTCCCTATATAGCAAACCACACACTAAGAAAATCTAAATTTTAATGATGACATAATTGAAGAAATTGACGTAATTAATCATGACACAACGAAACATATGATTTAGTTTTACGTCTTTGGAGACGGGAATGCAAAGATGTTCATTTTCAGATTCTTTATAGTCATCTTGAACATGTTTTTAAGTGTATTCCAGCAACATTCAAACGCGGCACTTATTTTTCAGTTTAATGGTCCACAAATTTACATGAACAAGAACGCAATCGAACCAGGCAATGTTTGTTGACAATGAAACGTCAAATGCCGTGGTGCAAAGTAGTCTGTGATTTGTGGAGCCTTTCCCGCGGTACGTTTATTTTTAGCTGTAATAAGATTATCGATTTGGGCAGTGACTAAAGTGATTAATCTCTATAGCCTGGAAAAAAAGGACGGTCAAGAGGACGACAACATGCGCCACAAAGATATTTCTACGGATACAGATAAGAACAGCTGCAGGGCAGTGAATTTGTGTCAAAGCGAAAGAAGAGAGCTTCCAGATCATGTGATTCACAAGAATATAAAGCAGTGTTTGAAATGTTTTGTACTTATTATGATGAAAACTGAATAAAGTTTATTTGAATGAGCTATCTAGTCTGTTTTACACTTTACACTAAAGAAAACCTGGGGAATAGAATTCATTTAAAAATTTAAAAAGCGAGGGAATTGAGGTTATGTTAATGACAGAAAGTGAATGCAGTAAAATTACAAACCTGCTTGAATCAGTATGGTGTAAAAATAAGATCAGACATAATTTTGTGTCATTTTGCTCGCTGTCATATGTCGGCGTAGAATGACACAAAATTACAAGATTTTTTCGAAGTGTGCATGCTGTCTCAACTCAGAAGTCAGAACACTCTTCTCGATATCCCATGGGGGGTTACATCTGGGGGATACATGAAGTTTACACGACCAAACACGACTGTGGGTGAGCGTAAGAATATGTTCGAGGAAATCCCACGCGTTGCCAAAGCAAGTGCTGGTAGCTAATTGTGTGGCCGGAAGGTGTTTGCCGCGTACATTATACATCGTATCGCATCGTGTCGTGAGTCGTTATCGGAGGCTGCTATTTGCGGGATGAAGATTGTGGTCGGCATTGGTATCAAAGTGATGGTTACCATAAATGCCAATCGATTTCCAATATTTTGTGTAAAAGATTCTGTTGCAGCTGCCGGATACTTTCAAAAGATTAATCAAGAAGTTTCTCCAGATATTTCCAAAGATTTTTCTGAAAATTCCTCCGGAAATTCTTTCCGGAATTCCTCCAAGATTATTATTTTTACGATATTTTTCTGAATATTTCACCAAAAATTGAACAGATGCGATGGTAGTTGCGACTGGAACTTGGTATTGACATCAATTTGCGGCTATCTCAGTCATACAATTTATTTGACGTTACCTTGTTTATTTTACCCGACGTTTCGATGACGTTTCGGTCATTGGGTATGGCCTTTTTCAAGGGAAAAATGGTTTGTCGTCTTCTTCTTTAAAGATTTTGCTGTTCTGCTTGTCGTGTGGTGTCGTGTCGTGTCGTGTCGTCAAATAAATTGTATGACTGAGATAGCCGCAAATTAATGTCATTGAACAGATGTTCTTGCAAACAAGGTCCCAGATCTTCAATCAACAATCCACTACAGATTCCACTTCGGGAGTTCTCCAGGCATTCTGCTTATAACCTCTACCAGCAATACCTTCAGGAACTGTTGAAATACAGAAATGCCCCTAAGAACATATATTCCTCTACGGATTTCTCCAGAGACTTAGTACCTCTTGCAGGAATTATTCCAGCGATTCTGGCAGGAATTCCTCTACGCATTTCTGCAAAGATTGATCTAGAAATTTCTCTAGGAATTGCTCCAAGAGTGGCTTCCCCTGAAATTTTTGTATGATATTTTTCATACACTTCTCCATTGAGTACTTAAAAAATGTATCCTGTCCTGTAACTCCATCACCCTGGAAGTTATTATTGAATAACTTTGAAGATTCTTCCAGGAATGTCTTCAGAAATTCCTCCGAAAGGTTGCACCAGGAATTTCTACTGAATTTATTTTCAGAATTCCTCCATGCATTTCTAATGGGAATCCTTCAATAATTTCTTTCAAAGATTCCCTGTAGGAATTTTAAAAAGTGATTGTTTCAGAGATTTGTACAATGATGAATCTGAGGATTCTCTCAAGTACCTTTTGAAAAATACTTCAAAAACTCATCCAGTAATTCTTTCAGGAATCAGCAGTAGCGGGTATTTTCCAGAAATTCGCCTACAAATTTCTTAAGAAGTTCCTCTCGATTTTTTTTCATATTGCTCCAAACCGTCCAAGGATATCTCCTAGAACTTCTCTAGGAATTGTTTCAGTGGTTCCTTTGATTATTTTTTTTCATGCTTTCTTCAGAAAATTCTCCAGGAATCCCTTCGAAAAAGAAAACCTGGAATTTCTTGTGAAATTTCTTCAGGGTGCCCTGTTAGTAATTTTTCATAAATTTATCCTTGATTTTTTTTTACAAGCACTTCTTCAGGAACTTCTACTATAGACACATTTACGTAGAGCCCTTCAGGAACTGTTTCAAAACTCTTTCCAGGAATTCCTTCAGAAAGCCCTGAGATTTCTCCAGGGGGTTTCTCCAAAAACTCTCCACGGATCTCTTTAGGATTTTGTCCAGAAAATCCTTTAAAAAAATCTCTCTTAAGGAATCTCTTAGGAATCCTTCAAGAATCCATTTGAAGAGACATTCAATTCTCTTGAAATCCTCTTGAAAATCCCTTAGAGATACCAACAGTTATTCCTGAAGTACCAATAATTTTGACTAAAAGTTAACAATAATTTGTCCAAGGGACAAATTTTCTCAACAGCTACCTCCACAGTAAATCTTCGATAAATTAAAAAAAAACTTAATATCTCATGTACTTCATGGATACATTTTGCTATCGTAAATTGACTGAAATAGTTATTTATGCAACAAGTTGCAAAATGATGATTTTTTCAGCACGAGTTGTACGTTTATCCAACGAGGCTTGACGAGTTGGATAAATACGACGAGTGCTGAAAAAATCGAGTTTTGCAACGCGTTGCATACAAAGTTTTTTGTAATTGCAAAAATACCCGTATGGTATAATCTCTCTAGCCACACAAACGTGTATCAGCAGCAACCACGTGCGAGCCTCCATGCGCGACAGGACGTAGTGCATAGTATTTTCTTTGATCAGGTAGGCTATGGTAGGCTAACTGTCGCAAGTTTTTAAGCTCCCGTCGTCGTCATGCAGCATCATAAGCAAAATCAAAAGTAGGTTCAGTTTATGTTTCTACGCCTGATTGGCAGTTCAAATCAGAATCTGAATCGTCCTGATTCGGATTCGAACTGCTCAGTGCATGTAGAAGCAGCAACTGTATCTACGGAAGTAGCGATACTTAGCAAAAAGTGTGTGCTGGCAAAAGTGCCGAAAAGTACTACTTTTCAGCACTCTAAAGAGTGCCGAAAAGTACAACTTTTCGGCACCTTTGCTTAAGTGAAGGAAAGTAGGCCGTTTTAACATTGTTTTCGCGAGTGAAAAGTAGGGGAATTCGCAACGCAATTACAAAAAAGCATTTATTAGTTGTTTCTAGTAAGTCGTTGGCCACGTGATTCCGAAATTCTACCGGGGTGACTTATAAGTAGTGTTACCGAAATCGTCAACAATAGCCAACCAGCTATCATGCAAAACAAATTCAAATTAAAAATACAAATATTGTTAGACTATGCATGGAGTACTGCCATAAAAAAAATGTCATTACTAACGCTACCTGGCTCATAACTCTACCCATTGGGGCGAAGTCAACGATATGGCAATTAAATATCCGGGGCGAAACGACGAAGCTGTGGGACGATGAGAGAGCGAGGAGGAGAGGTTGAAGGGGAGTGAGGTGAATCGTGGAAAGAGGAGTCAGTCGTGGTACGAGCTCCGAACAAATAAGTCGACCGTTCGAAACCTAAAAGTATAGTCTGTGTGTGCGAACTTTGACCCACGCCGAACCTAACCACCCGACGACACCAACACCGGATTAACCAACGTGCCCAACCAAAAACCCACTCAGGACGAGGTGCCTTGCGGAAAACGATTTGGCTCCTTCCAGGCAGCGGACCTTCCCCGTGACGAACCGTAGGCTCCGCAGAACGTCAATCGCGGCCCTGGCTGGCCGCTGGAAGCCTCCGTGTCCAAGCCAATACTCCGCAGGACCCATCCGCCCAGTTAAACGTCCCCCGGGACATTTCCAGGCAGTTCGAAGGCCACGTGCTCAATCGAAGGCTCCGCAGAACGTCAAAAGCGGCCCTTTCCGGCCGCTGGAAGCCTCCGGGTCCTACCACAAATCCTACGGGCCCCGGCTGCCAGCGAAACACTCTCCGGGGCACATTCAAGCAGCGAGAAGCCCACGTGCTCCACCATTCCGAACCCGAGCGTCCAGCAAAACGCTACCCGGGGTCCATTCGGGCCGCGACTGTCCGCGTGCCCACCCAAACCGTCCGGGCCAAGCCGTCGAGGGAGAACCTCCAACCGTGACCCATTCCGGTCGCGGTCCCAAACCCATTTCGGACCCCAGCCAACCACGAACCCACAGCCGAGACCCATTCAGGTCGAGGGACCAGCCCGTGTCCAACTATCCTCCAACCGTGACCCATTCCGGTCGCGGTCCCAAACCCATTTCGGACCCCAGCCAACCACGAACCCCCAGCCGAGACCCATTCAGGTCGAGGGACCAGCCCGTGTCCAACTATAGCGCACCCAAGTCCGAGCCGTCGGTTGTGGCCCATCCAAACCACGAGCCGCGCTCGAAGCCAACTTTAACGCACGCCGGACCAACCGGTCCCACCAATCGCCACCTGGCCCAGCCAGGCCGGGAGCAGTCAACCGATCCAGCCATGGTCCCAGCCAAGACCATTCAAGCCGTCGTGCTCGATAGCCCAAAGGGCACAGGTATGTCCACCAACCTCCCTCTCATGTACATGTACCCTATGGGCCCCAACGTCACCGATCGGCCGCACCGATACTAACCTAACTAACCCTAAAATGAGTACCGCCAAATAAATAAGTTAAATGTAAAATTTAATCTTTTTTATTTAAAAGCACGAGACCCTTGAGTTGCATGACAGTTTGTTGGCCTTGTAGTTATGTCCACCTCTTTGTCGCTTGGTAAGGTGTCCCTGAAGCAGGTATAGTGCCGACCCTGAGAAGGCATCCGAAGGTGAGCTAGCATAGGACGGTGGAACGTCCACGACCAAGACGTACGGACGTCACCGGTTGTCGCAATTGGCGATCCAACGTAAATTTTAAAAAAATATTTGCCATCTGCAAATATTTTTACACCTGCTCGGGGAAACCTACGAAAGCTTTTCGTTGGTTCATCGTAAGAAAATTCCTAGTGGTGTCATCGAAAAGGGCTTGGTGGGTACTGGCTAAGGTTTGTTTGAACATTTGCATTGCTCTTACTGGTCCGAGTCACACACAACGATAAGTGATACTCTTTTGAATTGCGCTGTGTTTCGAAGCTTCTGTATATAGTTTTAGAATTGATATTTTTGCATACTCCTACTATTTTTCGCTATAACATAATTGAAATCGAATGAATTGAACTGAAGTTAATTGCGCAATTATTATTGATTGTATATAGGCTAAGGTTTGAATATCGAATTTTTGCATTAATTTGAATTAATAACATAGTGAACTGAAAATGGCTGAAGGCGGTAAAGAATGGGAGATCAGGGAAGAAGATCTTAAAACATTTTTTTATGATATTCGCGTAGATCATCTTAACGAAGATGAACTAGATTTCGAACTGGAAATACGAGAAATTATTTTCGGTAAGGACGAATCCATGTGTAGGAAGCGACGGGCTTTGAGGGAAAGGTTGAAGCAGGAAAAAACAGAACCGGCGATTATAGAGTATGCTTTAAAACGTGATCCTAGAATGGAGGCAATAGCGTGTCAGAATAAACTGCTTTCCTTTGAGTCCACACTAGGTGGTTCTGAGAAAGATTTGCCGCCGCGATGTCAGTCTATTTTGCTACATCTAGGACATCGGGTGAGTCTGTTGAAGAGATCGGTGGAAACGGCCGAACAAGAACAGCTCAATGCGATGCTGGAGAAGGTACTAGCATACCTATCCAGGTTTTTCTACAGCAAACGTCAGCAAGACGATATAGGGCTAGACAGATTTTTCAGAGAACCAGAAGCACCGGTAGTCAGTCAGGAGCAGGTCGATCAGGTACCAAAAGTTGATCAGGATGTTCTGGGATCATTGAGGAGATTAGGTTTGATAGGCGAGGATACCATGCATTCCGACGACGGAATTAGGACGGGACTGTTGCAACTTGAACAAGAGCTATATAATCTGCGGAAATTCAAAGAGGTTCATTCCGTTCGTCAAACTTCTAACATTATCGATTCAGGCATTGGGCTAAGTCAACCCCAAGTCACATACACGGGGACGATTCCAAAACAATCAGGGTCAGATACAGCAGGATTCACAAGACAGGTACGATTTACTAATTCGGATCCTTGGAATATAGTGAGTCAGTCGGGTAGTGCGACCTCCACGGGTAGTTTGGGCCATCCCTATTGGGGGAATTCCATCTGGTCTGAAGCCAATAGAAGGTCCGGCACATCATTTCTAGACCCGACGGGTATAAGTGCTCCAAGGTACCCCGCCATCAATACCCTAACGAACCCCACCCTTTCGAACACGGCCCCAAGAATGGCCTCTTCGATTCGACCAAACGCTGGTTACCCTTTTCCGACCGCCACGACGACGAACCATCTTGTTCCACCGTCTGGTATATCAAATGTGCCTGCTTTTGGTGGACATTCGCCACCCTTTCCTTTCACCCCCGAAGAAAGATGGAAAGTAACCCCTTACATTTCAAGGGAGGATACACAAACACCACACTGGTCTAGTTCCGTTCATAATGCAATTGGAACTCCAAGGCATTACCCGGTTACAGATCCTTTCACCGATCGCAGACCTGGATCGATGCAATACCCGATTCCGGGGATGATCCACTCTAACTCACCGGTTTTGGGTAGTACTATCGGCTCGGTGCCTTCCCCGTTGAGTTCAATGGGATCTTCGGTCTCTGTGGGTGCGGGCAGTATGCCCTATGTTCCCCAACCGATAACTGATGTCTTCCCGAGACCGTATGGACGCAAATCCTTACCGGTGTCGAAATGGAAGTTGGATAAATATGCTGGTACAGACCAAGGCCTTAAACTCAATGAATTCTTGCATTTAGTTTCCCAGCTGGCATTATCCGAAAATGTATCGGAACCGGAGCTCTTCGATTCGGCCTTCCACCTGTTTACAGGTCCGGCACTTAATTGGTATATGTCAATGAGATCCGCCAGCCGATTGGCCAATTGGGCTCACTTGGTTGTGGAACTCCGAAAGACCTTTGCTCACCCGGAACTAGATTCATTAGTTCGGGCCAGAATATACCAACGCCGGCAACAGAGGGGGGAAACCTTCCAGGATTTTTACTATGAAATGGAAAGTATGTTCCGTTCCATGATCAATCCCATGAATGAATGGGAGCGAGTGGATGTCCTTCGTAGGAACATGCGAACGGATTATAAGAAAGCGTTACTCTGGAAGCCCATTTCCAATCTCTCCGAGTTGTTGGAAGCGGGTCATATGATCGATGCGTCAAACTTTTCACTATTTGCGAAGGTATTTGGTCCAGAGAAATCCACCAGTGTTGTATCGGTAGGAAAGCCACGAAGAGACGATCAAAAATCTTCGGATCGTTTTCCTTCAAATTCAAAATTTACTGAGAAGTCCTACTCCAAAAAGGAGTTTAAACAGAACCCTTCGAAAAATGAAAAACCCAGTGAACCCAAATCCCAAAACGGTTCCAGCAAACCGGTAGGAAATGAACCTCCTCAAGAAGGTAGCTCAAAACCGTCCCGAACTTTGGAGTTCTTAGTAAATGGATACAAACCCCCGCGAAGTAGTGAGTGTCTGTACTGCAGACAACCCAATCATTCTTTGGAACAATGCAGAAATTACAGAGGGTTGATGTGTCTTGTTTGTGGCTTTAAAGGCTTCGAGACACAAAACTGTCCTTACTGTAAAAAAAACGGGCTACAGACGTTCGAAAAACGCCGACCGTCGAGTCCCCACCCCCACGCGTAAACTCATATCCTACGGGAATCACCCCTTCTGAATGGTGGGAACCGGTTTCAGAAGAGGCTTACGATTCCGACTCAGGGGAATCTCTCACGATTTCTTTATCCCAGTTAGACGATAACAGACCTTACGCAGCCATTAAAATTTATGGTCTACACTCCAAAGGACTCCTGGACTCCGGTAGCCAACTTACGCTCATTAGTGAAAACACTTTTTCCAAACTTAAAGGTGCTAAATTGCAGCCGTTAACCCGTCCAACCAAGGTACAATCAGCCAACGGATCCGAGCTAAAGGTATTGGGGAAGTTGTACATTCCGTTCAATTTTCAAGGGAGCCTTAAAATAATCCCCACACTGGTGGTTCGTCAGCTAGCCGTCGCTTGTATCCTAGGGATGGACTTTTGGCGCAAATTTCGCATTTGGCCAACAGTGCAAAACTGCGCTCAAGTTACCATTGAGGACGCTCAAAGCGAGCTCCTTTCCGACAACTCCTTATCCGATCAGGAGAAATCCCAATTGGAGAAGGTCAAGGGCCTATTTAAGACAGCGGACCCTGATGAGCTTTCGATGACCGATTGGGCGGAGCATCGTATTGAAATTGCCGATGAATGGAAGGGTAAACCTCCCGTTCGACAATACCCTTACACCCTGTCTCCAAAAGTTAGACAAAAAGTAATATCTGAGGTGGACCGGATGTTACGTATAGGCATTATTGAACGAGCTCATTCTGATTGGTCTTCCAATATTGTCCCGGTCATCAAGCCGTCAGGCAAAGTCCGCCTGTGCCTAGATGCACGAAAAATTAATGAGCGCACCATCAGAGATGCATATCCCTTGCCACATCCTGGCCGAATACTGGGCCAGTTGCCACGAGCCCGATACTTGAGTACAATCGATTTGTCAGAAGCCTTTCTCCAAATACCCCTGGAAAAGGCTTCGCGACGCTATACGGCATTTAGTGTTCAAGGGAAGGGCATGTTTCAATTTACTAGGCTTCCCTTTGGGCTTGTAAACAGCCCCGCCTCCCTCTCCAGGCTAATGGACCGAGTACTGGGACATGGCGAATTGGAACCGAACGTCTTCGTCTACCTTGACGACATCGTCATCGTGACGGAGACGTTCGAGGACCATATTCGACTATTGCGTGAGGTAGCTCGGCGCCTTAGGGAAGCAAACCTTTCTATAAACATAGAAAAATCGAAATTCGGCGTTAGAGAGTTGCCATTCCTAGGGTACTTGCTTTCGACGGACGGCCTCAGAGCCAATCCTGAGAAAGTACGGGCTATAGTGGAATACGAAAGACCCACAACAATTACTAAACTGCGACGTTTCCTAGGGATGGCCAACTACTATCGCCGATTTATCGAGGATTTTAGCGGGGTCACTTCTCCTCTTTCTGATCTTTTGAGGACGAAGTCAAAAGTCCTCATTTGGAGCGAGGCAGCCGAAGATTCCTTCAGTAAAATTAAAGAAAAGTTAATTTCGGCCCCTATACTGTCTCCACCAGACTTTGATTTGGAATTCACTATCCAAACAGACGCCAGTGATGTGGCGGTGGCTGGAATTCTATCCCAAATCCAAGATGGGCAGGAGAGAGTTATAGCTTACTTCTCGCACAAGATGACCACTCCACAAAGGAATTATCATGCGTGCGAGAAGGAAGCTTTAGCTGCTCTCCTGTCTATCGAAGCCTTTAGGGGCTACGTTGAAGGGTCACCTTTTACCTTAGTCACTGACTCATCAGCGTTGACCCACATAATGACTGCCAAGTGGAAGACGGCCTCGAGATGTAGCCGGTGGTGCCTTGAATTACAACACCACGACATGAAGATCGTTCACAGAAAAGGCAAGGAAAACACCGTGCCTGACGCTCTGTCTCGTAGTGTGCCCAGCAATCAGTCAGCCCTCACAATAGAAGCGCAAACTTTAGTTTCTCAGACCTCAAGTTCCGTTGATCCTTGTCGGCTAGACGCTGATACTCAATGGTACGAGAAACTACTAGAAGAGATTACAGAAAATCCTGAAAAGTACGTTGACTTCCAGATTAGGGAAGGGAAACTTTTTAAGTACTTATCCACCCCCGGCTCAATCCAAGATCAGAGATTTGATTGGAAAGAAGTTCCGTCACCTCCCGAGAGGCTAGCGGTTTTGGTCGAAAATCATGAAAATTCAATGCACTTGGGCATTGACAAAACGTTAGCCCGAATACGCCAGCGTTATTTCTGGCCTCGGATGGCGATGGAGGTTCGAGAGCACATCCAGAACTGTGTCATTTGTAAGGAATCCAAGGCAGCCAATGTAAGTTTAGCTCCACCGTTGGGTGACCAACGGATAACCACCCATCCTTGGCAAATAATTGCCTTAGATTTTGTAGGTCCCCTGCCGAAAAGCAAGAAGCAGAATCAATACCTATTGACGGTTGTTGATTTATTCAGTAAATGGGTCATGCTGGTACCCTTCCGTCGAATTGATAGTGCGACCTTCTGTACTACCCTCCGGGACCAGTGGTTCTTCCGGAACTCTGTACCCGAGGTGGTTATCACGGACAATGCGTCCTATTTCCTCTCTCGCGAGTTTCGAAACCTGTTGCAACGATTTGATATTAGGCACTGGTTGAATTCAAAATATCATTCGCAGGCGAATCCGGTAGAACGGGTTCACCGCACCATTAATACCGCGATCCGCACATACGTCCGGGAAGACCAGAGATTGTGGGATTGCAAAATCTCAGAAATTGAGACTATACTCAATACATCCTTGCACTCCGCTACGGAGCTGACACCGTATTTTACGACACACGGCTATGAAATGATGGTCAAGGGATCGGACCACCACCACAGCCCGTCCGAAGCAGCTCTCTCTCCCGAAGAAAGATCCGAGAGGCAGAAGGAAATTTATGGTAAAGTTTGTGATTTGGTTAAAGAAAATTTGGCCAAAGCTCACACTGACTGTAAAAAAAAGTATGATATGAGGCATCGAAGTTTCGGAAAGGAGTTCCAAGTGGGTCAGCTAGTTTTTCACCGCAATATGAAACTGTCCAGCGCACCTGATCACTACAATGCCAAATATGGGCCACAATACCTGCCGGCCCGAGTTATCAGAAAAAAGGGAACATCATCCTACGAAATCGAGGATTTGAATGGCAAATCCCTCGGGGTCTGGCCAGCTGCGCACCTGAAACCTGGCTAATCGACTCACTTAAGCACCAACCTAGTATAGGGCTATCCAGGATCTGTTTTAAAACATCATTCTTACGGAATTTACTGTAGTAAAATTTGTCTTCGTGACAAGCATTCCTAAACTTAATTCGAACGATGAACTCCCACGCACTTTGTTTTGCTTTGGTTTTAACTGTCAAACCACTGAGTGAAGTTAGCTGCGATGACAGCGGGCGAACTGCACGAAAAGAGTGCGTTCACAACTTTCACTCACTTTTGCGTAAATTTCAGTACCGGGCATCCTGCTATAGTAAATTTAAGGCAAAATGCCTAGAATTAACCCAAATAACGCGAGTAACTATTTTTCCATTGAGGAAAACGTGTTATTAAGATGTCTCTTAAGGTAGAATGTGCCTGAGAGGCTGCCGTTAAGACTGGAGGAGTCTTTCGGAAAAATAGACGATAACTAGGTAATTACTTGATTAGTTTTGGAAATAGTCTTAAAAGTGTGCGAGGGAATGACTGTGTTTGGGCCCAATGAGTGTTGATGAACGATAAGTATGAATGGAAAAGTGTGAATCTCGGTGTGAATAAGAACAAAGCGATAGCGTAAGTTACCTTAAAGTTTAACAACAACGAAAGGAGATATCATTCTTTCACCGCGATATTCTGAGGAAGTGCAATTCTGTTCCTTTACAATATGTTAAGCGAAAATGAGTAAAACAAATAAAAAAAAAATAATCTTAAAAAAAAAAAAATAAATAAATAAAACGTAAGAAAAGCAAGTTCAGGAGAGTTCATTAATCAAAAGTAGTAGTGAATGCAAACTAGTACGAGCCCTTAATAATAGAAGTCCAAATTAAAGCCAATATCTGGATAGCTCTGATTAGATCTCCCAACGGAAAATATTTCGATAATTAATGAAAACTTTTCACCCTAATACCAAGCCAGAAAAATTAAGCCCTTTAAGCTTAATTTTTCCTCCCCACAGGGGATAATTGTTACCGAAATCGTCAACAATAGCCAACCAGCTATCATGCAAAACAAATTCAAATTAAAAATACAAATATTGTTAGACTATGCATGGAGTACTGCCATAAAAAAAATGTCATTACTAACGCTACCTGGCTCATAACTCTACCCATTGGGGCGAAGTCAACGATATGGCAATTAAATATCCGGGGCGAAACGACGAAGCTGTGGGACGATGAGAGAGCGAGGAGGAGAGGTTGAAGGGGAGTGAGGTGAATCGTGGAAAGAGGAGTCAGTCGTGGTACGAGCTCCGAACAAATAAGTCGACCGTTCGAAACCTAAAAGTATAGTCTGTGTGTGCGAACTTTGACCCACGCCGAACCTAACCACCCGACGACACCAACACCGGATTAACCAACGTGCCCAACCAAAAACCCACTCAGGACGAGGTGCCTTGCGGAAAACGATTTGGCTCCTTCCAGGCAGCGGACCTTCCCCGTGACGAACCGTAGGCTCCGCAGAACGTCAATCGCGGCCCTGGCTGGCCGCTGGAAGCCTCCGTGTCCAAGCCAATACTCCGCAGGACCCATCCGCCCAGTTAAACGTCCCCCGGGACATTTCCAGGCAGTTCGAAGGCCACGTGCTCAATCGAAGGCTCCGCAGAACGTCAAAAGCGGCCCTTTCCGGCCGCTGGAAGCCTCCGGGTCCTACCACAAATCCTACGGGCCCCGGCTGCCAGCGAAACACTCTCCGGGGCACATTCAAGCAGCGAGAAGCCCACGTGCTCCACCATTCCGAACCCGAGCGTCCAGCAAAACGCTACCCGGGGTCCATTCGGGCCGCGACTGTCCGCGTGCCCACCCAAACCGTCCGGGCCAAGCCGTCGAGGGAGAACCTCCAACCGTGACCCATTCCGGTCGCGGTCCCAAACCCATTTCGGACCCCAGCCAACCACGAACCCACAGCCGAGACCCATTCAGGTCGAGGGACCAGCCCGTGTCCAACTATCCTCCAACCGTGACCCATTCCGGTCGCGGTCCCAAACCCATTTCGGACCCCAGCCAACCACGAACCCCCAGCCGAGACCCATTCAGGTCGAGGGACCAGCCCGTGTCCAACTATAGCGCACCCAAGTCCGAGCCGTCGGTTGTGGCCCATCCAAACCACGAGCCGCGCTCGAAGCCAACTTTAACGCACGCCGGACCAACCGGTCCCACCAATCGCCACCTGGCCCAGCCAGGCCGGGAGCAGTCAACCGATCCAGCCATGGTCCCAGCCAAGACCATTCAAGCCGTCGTGCTCGATAGCCCAAAGGGCACAGGTATGTCCACCAACCTCCCTCTCATGTACATGTACCCTATGGGCCCCAACGTCACCGATCGGCCGCACCGATACTAACCTAACTAACCCTAAAATGAGTACCGCCAAATAAATAAGTTAAATGTAAAATTTAATCTTTTTTATTTAAAAGCACGAGACCCTTGAGTTGCATGACAGTTTGTTGGCCTTGTAGTTATGTCCACCTCTTTGTCGCTTGGTAAGGTGTCCCTGAAGCAGGTATAGTGCCGACCCTGAGAAGGCATCCGAAGGTGAGCTAGCATAGGACGGTGGAACGTCCACGACCAAGACGTACGGACGTCACCGGTTGTCGCAGTAGATGTTTTTCTTGGTTGGTGGTATGTATGCCTGATGGTACCGAAACATGACAAAAGTGTATTTTTGGACATTTTGAGCAGCTTTGGTAGAATTGTGGCTACATTCCTGAATATTCCAGCCATTTGAATTTTTGGGAAAGTGATCATTTTTCTTATCAGTTTTGGAACCTGACTTGCATTGGTAACATGTTGCCTGGTTCTCCGAAAATTTGACAAGCTTTTGATCATGGTTGGAAAAAGACTTGAGATCTTTCCTTCTGGATCTCCTCCAGTAGTTTCTTATGATATTCGTCCTGGAGTTCCTTCTATAGTATCTTCTCCCTCCAGAAGATCCTTCTCAGATTCTTCAAGGAAGTCTCAATAAGTCAAGGAATAAGTCAAGCATTCCTCATCAAGAAGTTGGGTGGTTCATCAAGAAGTTTCTGCTGAAATTTATTTTTAGTATGACTCCTAGTGTTACTTCTGTGTTTTGCTTAAAGAATTATTTCTGTGTCTCCTCAGGAATTACCCAGAATATTCTATTGTGATTTGTCAATGTTTGTTTTTATTTTTCCTTGAGATCCTTTTGGTAGTTCTCCTTCTGGAATTCCTTCAGATGTTTCTTCTGGTGTTTTCACTGGTTTCCCTTCTGTATTTTTTCTTAGACTTTTTTCTGATATTCATGCTGCTGTTCTTTTCCTGAGATTGTCAAGCACGCTCTTCTGATATTTTTTTCTAGGTTCCTGTCTAGATGTTGATTTTCAAATCCCTCTCAAACAGTTGCTTCGGACATCCATCAAGGAGTTACTTCTGATATATGTTTCTGTAGTTCCTTCTGTTTTTTAGGTACAGGTGATAGACAAAATGATCGGGACAGGCAAAATTTTCACTTTTCAAAAAATGGTCAAAAGCTGTAACTTTTTTTAAAGTGCATCAAAAAATAAAATAAATAAATAAATCAATAAAAAATTAAAAAACTTACTGTAAGTTGATAAGCTTGTTGTGTATCTATGGTCCAATTTTGGGAAAGATCGGGCTATTCTACATGAGGTTAGAAAGATTCTGGTAAAAGTCAAAACTATCCGATAGCCAACTTTGACCTGTTATATCTCCGGATTCAATAAACCGAATGCAATGAAATTTTGAGCATTTATGACTCATATAATGAGCTTTTAGGAAACCTCAACTAAACTTGAAATTATCAACAAGAAAAAAAAGTTACAGCGATTTCATTTATCTTAATTTTTTAGTAAATTGGTTTAATTTTGATATGCTTTCATTTTTTTAAATTTATTGCCGATTATTTTGTAATTTCTTTCAATATGTATTCATATTAAAATCAATTCGAGAGAATATAAATAAACTATTATTATCATCTTGAATTTTGAAGCGATGTTGAAATTTTCGATAATTTGGCGTTATATCAGAAAAATTGTCTATACGCTATAATTTTATTCCATGTAAACAATTTTAGGTTATGTCAAAAGTTTTCAAAGCTAATCATATAAGTCATGAATGCTCAAAATTTCATTGCATTTGGTTCATTGAATCCGGAGGTATAACAGTTCAAAGTTGGCTATCTGATAACACTAGTTTACAGCATTTTTGAACTCGCTAAGCTGATGATCGTTTTTGGTGTAGAATCATGCCCAGAGTTCGAAAACGCAAAGGAAAAAAATTATAGTAGAGCGGTTTTTTTTTCGACTTTTCATACAAGGTTGATGATTTGAAATCGATTTTTGTTCTATTTTTTATCAAAGTCGCTCACTTCAAACATCTCGTTCTCCGTAATCAATGCTCCGATTGATCTGAAATTTTTACTGTAACTCGCCTACATCTGATGTGTCAAATAAACATCGAGAAAGAATTTTTAAATTGTTTTTTCTTATTGAAAAAAAATACATTTCTTCAAAAAAAATTTGAGAATTTTGCTAAAATTTAAGGAGATCGTCCCTAAAACTTGCCAATATCTTGAATTTTATCAATCTGACGTAGAACCTGTATTCAGATGGTCGAATGGTATTGTATTCAGCTTTTAATTTATGGAAATAGATTTAAAATTGGTTGAACAAAAAGCAATACATTTGAATATTTGCAAATTACATATTTTGAAAAGTTGTTAAACTCGATATTGAGCTAAAACTCAAAAACTGTTCTACTTAAAATTATTTGAAGGTCGGTTGCAAAATCAGCGCTAAATTTTGCTTCAGAAATTTTGGTCGTTGACAGAAGCTCACGACTTTCGTTTTATTTTGTAAACTAGTGTAATATTGACTTTTCCAGAATCTTTCTAATTTCATGTAGAATAGCCCGATCTTTCCCAAAATTGAACCATTGATACACAACTTACAGTAAAAATTTTAGATTTTTCGATGCACTTTTCAAAAAGTTACAACTATTTGACCATTTTTTGAAAAGTAATTTTTTTTTATATGTCCCGATCATTTTGTCTATCCCCTGAATATTTTATGGAGTGGCTCTGAAAGTTTCTTCTGCGATTTCTTCAGAAAATTCCTCTCAGATTCCCCAAAAAATGTTTGTTTTAGGAAATAGAAGGCCTCCCCAAGAAAATTCTTCAGGGATTTCTCATTTTTTTCCTTGGATTTTCCTTGTAGGCCCTTATGAGATATTTCTCCTTCTAAAATTCCTTCAGATATTTCTTTTGGTATTTTTCTTGGACTTTCTTCTGGTGTTGCTCCTGGACATTCTTTGATATTTTCAAGGAATCCCTTCTGCATTCCCTTTAGAAGATCCATCTCCCAGAATCTTCATTTGAGATACCTCAATGATTTTGTTCTGGATTTTTTCCTGGAATTACTTTTGGGATTTCCTTCACTTGTTTCTATTGGTGTTTTTCTTGGAGTTCCTTCTGGGAATTTTCTCGGCATATTTTTTGGTGTTCCACCTGCATTTTCTTTTGAAATTTTTCAGCAATTCCTTAAGGATCCCGCAAGCAGTTCCATAAGAGATTTATAAGGAATGAGCTCTGCGATTTCTTCTGAGTTTCAGTTCATTTTAAGAATCCTCAAACAGTATTTATTTAAGGATCCCTGAGATTTTTAAAGAGGTCCCTCTGAGATTGCACAAACAGTTCATCTGGGATTCTTTCAAATATTTCTTCTGGTAAACCTTTAGAAGCTCGTTCTCAGATTTCTCAGAGTGTGTATTCTAGAACCCCTCAAGAAATTCGTTAGTTATGAGATTTCTCCTAGAGCTGTATCTGATGTGTCTCCTGTCGTTCTTCTTCCTCACTCTCAGGATGTTCATTCTAAATACCCGTGCGTTTAATACCCGGTAATACCGCATCGGCTTTATGGGCCCCTTTGGTGTTCATTCAGCAATTTCTCCTTGTATTTCCACATATTTTCTTCTGTGATTCCTACAGAAGGTACTTCTGAGATTTCTCTGGGATTTTTTAAAAGATTCCTCACTGAGTTTTCTTTTTTCTGGGATATCTCCTGCAGATTTGTAAGTCATTTTTTCTAGAACTACTGATATTTCTACAGATTTTTCTTGAACGATTCCTCTTGAAGGACCTTCTATGTAAAATTTCTCATTTTGTTCTTTTTTTCAGGAATTTCTTCTGGAATGTTTGTATTGTTCATGGAGATTCCTACTGAAAATGTTCAAGAAGTTTTTTTCTGAAGTTCTTCAAGATGTTATCTATAATTTATCCCAAAGCTGCATTCAGATATTTTTCTTGTGAGATTGCAGATTCATAAACGACTATGCGGAAATAAAGTAAATAAATCATCCGACGGGTCGATTATCCGTGATTCGATTATTTGACGAAAAAATGACGACTTGATTTCCGGGTATAATTCATTTATGCTGTTTTGTATTTTTAAATGCATTATTATGCCACCAAATGGTAATCGCAAAAATTATTGGTAACGTGTAGCTTGTTCGAATAATGTTGAAATGGTTTACGGCTTATGCAGTCGGAAGACCAGCTAAAACGTTTATTTTTAAATTCTAATCCGACGTTTCGGGCCTTTATTGGTCCTTTTTCTGAGGATCAGCCTACTTGCTGGTTTAGCTAACTTGCTAGTCAAACAAGTGGAAAGTAGAGAAGAAAACCAAAAAAAAATTATATCGAAAATCAGAGACAGGGATTTAGTCACTGTGCATAAAACACGCCACCTACGATACAGTGTGCACCACAATTATTGGCACACATGCACAAAAGTGAGCGTTATTTTAAATCTAATACATGAACAACTTTCCTGTAGAGCTCAATCGGGTCTTCACAAGAAAACGAGCTTCTAGTCCTTGAAAAAAGTAAAATAAATTACCGAAACTGTTGGATGTACATGCAAAACCGTTTTTGTTGCTACCAAAACAGATACGGCCGAAAAAAAATCACCTTCTTTTATTTCTTTATTTCTGGGTTATCTGCAGATATTTCTTTTTAGTGTTTTTTTCTCTGGTATACCTTCAGGAGTTCCTGTTGGGATTCCAACAGGTTTATTTTTTTTTTCGGATTACTGGGGGAGTACCTTCTGAGAATCATCCATAAATTTGTGTTCGGATTCCTGCAAGAGCTTCTGCTAAATTCCCTCCAGAAATGTCTACAGAAAATCTCCTGGATTTCTCATCGGGTATTTCCCAAGAGTCCCTTCAGGGAAGCTTACTGGGAATCCTCTAGGAGCTCCTTCTAGAAATACCCCAGGACTTTGTACCAGGATACCATCCAGGATTTCATCCTGGGAATCCTCCAGAAGTTCTTTCTTTGCCATCTCAATGCATCACGTTGGGAACAGCTCACTGACGTACTGTACGATTGGCGTCAAAAATAACCCTTATGCACAAGGAGGGTTAAAATAATCCAGAAATTTCCCAAATGTTGCTTTTGAAAATCTTCTAGGAGTACCTTCTGGGATCCCTCCTGAAGCTATCGCTCTACTCGCTGGTTTTCCGGTCATGACAAGGCCTGAAAAAGGTCCAAACAAAGTGTTCCAACTAATGGGTATGGACGGTAAGGTGTCGTATCCCTCGCTCGGCAGTTCGAGGATCGACCGACAGAGAGGAAAACGTCAGATGATATACGGTGTCAACCGAGATGATATAGCTATAAGGCAAAATGTGAAAACCATATGCAATTTGATGTGCTTCATGTTCGGGGAATTATTATTGAATTATAAAGAGAATTTGGGTGATTTTGTGCATATTATACGAATTATTGATAGCAATTGTGCAAAATAGTTGGTGAGTGGGAAGATTAGGTGTATTTCTGGTGAACTCGGACCTAATTGCATGTTTATACTGTAGGTTAGATTCGGTTACAGATAGTTGATGAGATACCTTTATTGCGTTTCCATACGTTTACCCATATACGTTGTAAGTCTACAAAATTCATTATTAAACTAGCTAAACCTAATATTAAAACTATCTACAGTAGGGTCTGCGATAAGACATCGGCCTGAATCTCGTGCGTGAACTTGTCTGGAAGGGGAAAATTAATGTAAGACCTGATTATACTTATCCTTAAAAAGAATGAACTCTAAAATACATTATCCCTTTACAGCTTTGAGCGAAATCTCAAAAATCGCTTCAGAGAAGTTTTCTTATCACTCCTAGTCCGAACACAAAGGATTCATCCAGGTGTACTTCCTGCAAAATGTTTCAGATGTATTTTTTGGAAGATTACCCAGGTATAACTACTAGATGAATCTCCAGAAGTAGTTTCTGGACAGCTGCCCTAGAAGAATTCCTGAAGGAAATTCCAGAAAAACTACTTAGAGAAAGCAGCAGATGCTATTTCTGGATAATTCTCCAGAAGAAATTTTTGAATGGATCCACAGATGGAGTTCCTAGAGCAATCTCCATGATTAATTCCTTAGGAATCTCCAGAAGGGCTACATCAGGAAAGTTGCCCTAATACAGAATGGTGAAAAAGAACAGTAAAAAAAAGCTCGAATATCTAGGTGATTCGATTTTCTGGGGTGATTTTTTTGCCAAATTTTCAGGTAATCGAATCCGACATGTATTTTTTCTGAATTTTCTCAAGAAGGTTCTTCTGAGGTTCCACAAAAAGTGTTTTTTGCTTTTTATACTGGTCTCATCCCTAGATTCTTCCAATAGATCCATCTGATATTCCTCAAAGAGTTCCCTCTAAGATTTTTTCTCAAAAATCCTACATGGGATTACTCCAGAGTATATTCTACTATTCTTCCAAAAGTTCCAACCAATAATCCAGAGAACCCAATCGAGGAACTCGGTCACAAGTTGCAGTCTGTTAGCCGTAGACAAACTGGGAGCTATCTGTCTGAGGATAAGCACAAGTAATGGAATTATCAGAATTTTGCTAGTCCATACTAGTTTTCATTATTTAAAGGTAATTGATTCTTAAATGTTCCTTCTGAAAAAACGCATTCAAGTATTTTTATTTTATTTTTAACTAGCGTTTCCAATAAAATTGTATCTGATTTATTAGGAATATTAGGAATCACTAAAGCCAGAGATTTCTTTCCTGATAGCTATTATTTAAAAGAACTATAGAGCTATAGATAGCTACAGCTAACAAGGCAAATATGTGCGATGTTGTCACGTTATCTACTGAGAGCCCCTTGTTGACAATAATCCTTGCTGCGTCAATGCTGTCTAGTCTTTTCAAGACACAACCACGTTTCTTGTCAAACAGAAGAGATCCTTGGTCTACCTGACAGAGTTCCCCACCATAATCGTATATTTTCCAATAAAAATGTTGCAATAATAATTATGATGACGGGCCACGACGACGACAACGGTCGTAGGTATGTCTAATAAAAACTTCGAAATTTTATTACTCTATCGATTATTCAGCAGCAAAACAGCAACGGCAATTTGCTGCTTCGTCGTGCAATGCATGCCTGCCAAGCTGATGGTGGTTGTTGGTAATAATCATCATGATGAAAATGAGGTCCTCGTTGTCTTCGTTTTGGGTTATATAGGTATGTGGGTGGCTGACGTGCTACAATTTCTACCTTTATCTTCGCTGCTGTCGCCGTTTTGCTACTGAGGTAAGCTTGTCAGTTGTCACATTGAAGTTATTTTATTATTCGCGTTGCTTCAACTGTCGTATCTAGATGGTTCTCGTTGTATTGTTTTTTTTTCTCTCGCTCGCTGCGTACTTTAAAAATTCTTCGTAAATGTACTTTCCCAGAAAACTCCCGTCCAATTAATTTCCCTGGCGCTGACTGTGATGAAACGATGAAAATTCCATTCATCGCCGCTCGCCCTTCCCCGTGTTCGGAATATGAATCGAAATGAATTGTGTGTTTCTCGAAAGTGACACGCAAACTTGTTGGAATTAATGCCCAAAAGTTTCGTTATGAATTGAGTCACACTCAATTAACCCGTTAACGCCCAAGGTGTCTCACAATTAAAATCTTCAAATAAATTTGTTATCAAAGGTCAAGTTCCAATAAAATAAGCATGATTTGATGAAAAAAATGGAAGTCTATGGTGTAGTTCCAAAAAAATTCTTCATTGTAGATCCTCAATATCTGATAATTTTCTTGAGTTCTACTTCAGCACAACTTCTACGCTATCGTTATATTCTGATCCGTATAGATAAAATGCAGCTCTAAACAAGTGAGAGAGATGATAACCACTAAAAAAAAATAGAAAAAGGACTTATAAATTGGGGCAGTGATATAACCCGATAAACGCCTAAAAGTATGCAATGCATGGTTCTTGTAATTTCATATAGTTTCGACTGTAGTGTTCATTATGTCTCATTTTTTTTAATGAATCAAATAAAGAGAGCTCACTATGTGTGGCATAAGCAAACGTTAAAATACTTTAGAAGTTAGATTTTACACAGATAATTATTTCTAATAAAGTAATTGAGTTTTTCCTTCAGCACCCCACAAACACTCTTTACGTACTCACCATACGTAAACTTTTCAGAAGTTTTTTATATTTTAAAAAGAAAATCGTGTTAAGTAATGTTCCAATTAATTTGTCTACTTTGACAGATACGTATTTCGACCTTCGGTGTCTCGTCTTCGGTGTCTCGTATTTACAGGTATTCTACTAACACGCCCAGGTTCATCATCATTCCATGTGTTGATATAAAACTTCAGATATATTCTACATGGCTTCTCCACTTATGTTTGTACTACTCCATGATTGTTTATTCGTGAACAATATGTGAATTTTATGGTGTTATTCTGGGCACTATCAAAGTTACACCGAAAAGATAATGTGAAATCCCCGAATGAATCCCGGGATGATATACAGAAGGAATTCTGAGAGTCATATCTGGTAGAGTTCTGAGGGAATCTCAGCTTGGTAGGAATCCCTGAAATAATCACAGGAGAAATCCCGGGAGGAATTGCTGTATAAATCCCAAGCGAGGATCCCGGCTCATAGAAAGAATTCCATTAGGATTCTCTGAATATGTTTCGACAGAACACTTTGAAAGTATACTAAAATTAATCTGTGAAGTAATTCCAGAAGAAATCCGTGAAAGAATGCTGGGTAAAATTTCTGAAAGAATCCTTTCAGGATTTTCTAAAGCAATTCTGGCAGAAATCCCTGAATTTTTTTTCTGAAGGAATCCCTTAAAGAATACCTGATGTATTCTTAAGAAAGTTCATGACAGGAATGCCGGCCAGAAGCTGAGCAGACATTCCTGCAAGAACCATAGAAGATGTCTCTATGATCTAGGGTTGCCTGAAAACAATCTCGGAAGAAACATATATTTTTTCACTTTTTTTCGGGAGGGATCCCTTGAGGAATAACAGCAGGAATCATGGAAGGAATCTTTGAAGGAATTCCAGCACAAATCCCTGAAAGAATGTAGAAAAGAAGAACTAACAGAATCCTTTCAGGATTTTCCAAAACAACGCCTTCAAAAATCCCTGAAGAGAACTCCGGAGCAATCCATACAGCAATCTCGGAATCAGGATCTGAAGGAATCTCGTTAATAAATCTGAGAAGATTCTCGAAAGGAATGCCTGAAGAAATCCTGGAAAGAATTCCTGAAGGTATCTCAAAAAAGGAACCTCAGCTCATCTAATCTAATCTCAATTCTTCACCCTATTCTCTAGCCTCTACCTTACTGTCTTCTTTGCACTCTATTCCAACCCTCTATCATAACCTTCAACCCTACCATTTGCACTACCCTCTAAACTATCCCCTACTATAACCACTTCCATATCCTTTACCGCACCCTCTAGTCTATATTGTGCTTAATCGTACCGTCTACCCTATTCTCTACCTTAACATTTTTCCTACCCTCAAACCTACTCTCTATTCTACCCTTCTCCCTACCATCTACCCTATCCTATACCCTAATCTTCTACTCCACTCCCTCTACTCTATCATTCACCCAAACCCTCTACCCGACTGTCTGCTCCGCCTTTTATCCTACCCGCTACCCTACCATCTACCCTTTAGATACGCATATTGCATGGTATTATAGCTCAAACTACAATTCCGTGGCCACTATCTTGGGTATGGTCCGCCATCTTGGGTTTCAAAATGGCGTCGGATATTCATTTTTGAGTTCTACTCATGAAGCCCGATCGATAGATACCCATATTGCATAGTTTCATAGCTCAAACTCTCATTCTGTGGCCGCCATCTTGGATATGGGCCGCCATCTTGGATTTCTAAACAGAGTCAAGTATCGTTTTTGACTTCTACTCATGAAGCCCGATCGATAGATACCCATATTGCATAATATCATAGCTCAAACCACCATTCCGTGGCCGCCATCTTGGATATAGTCCGCCATCTTGGATATAGTCCGCCATCTTGGATTTCAAAATGGCGTAAAATATCGATTTTTGACTTCTACTCATCAAGCCCGATCGATAGATACCCATATTGCATGGTATTATAGATCAATCTGCCATTTCATGGCCGCCATATTGGATATGGTCCGCCATATTTGATTTCAAAATGGCGTCGGATATTCATTTTTGAGTTCTACTTGTGAAGCCCGATCGATAGATACATATATTGCATAGTATCCGAAGCAGCATTGTCGTTAAAAAGCATATATTCTGGAGTTTTGACCGCCATCTTGGAACCTAAGCCGCCATCTTGAATTTAAATATCCTTCCTACCACCTCCACATCCTAAGGAATGTGTGATTAACAACTCTGCCGAAGAAATGAACTGTAAATTATTAACCATTGTCAAGATTCCAGGGAAATAACTTTTTTTTCGCATTGGAAATGATGCTCACAGATCGTGACAATATGCATTCTTTGCAGCATCGTTTACGCCACCTGGTGAACCAGTCACATACTATATTGTCCACTATGAGCAAGGTATGGGTGTGGAGAACATCTTCTCTGAAGAAAGTATTCTAAAATTTTGCATAATTCTGGAGATATTCACATCCAAAGGACTGTCCTATTTATAGGACGCTGGGCGTTGGGGGCATCTGTCCTATAAATAGGACGCTGGGCGGATATGGGTTAAACTTCAAAGCACACCGAAAGGATGAGTTTTTCATTTTTTTTTTCTCAGAAGAGACACCTGTATACGTCCTTTACCAACGACGATGGTTGATGGAACGACTTTAGAAGTGGCTGTAACGAGTCTCATTACCGTATGAGGTGTGACTTATAGTCAAATTACATTTTGCTTTGTGTTCTGCCTACTTCATCTTATTAGTGAAACACCCTCGCTGGGACTTGGCTTCAGGTTTGTGCTTTATAAAGTACTTGCACGGCTATTAACTAAGAGTTTTTGTTTAACCAAGGCGATGCAAAAAATGTAAGGTGCGTCGACTTTGCTCCACCGAAAATTCTTTTAGGAATTTACTGAAAATTCCTCTTTGCCACCGCAAATTTCTAAAGAATTTCAACTAAGTATTCCAACAGGTGTTCCGCCGATATTTTTTGCAGGAATTCTACTGAATTATTTTCCATTTTCAAATGGGAGTCGCACTAGTAATTGCACCAGGAATTCCTCTAGGAGTTCCAAAGAAATTCATCGAGAAATTGTCAAGGAATTTTGCCAGTAATTCCATTAGTTCTGATCGAAAGAGGAAGTTACAACAGAAATTCTTGTAGGAGCTCTACCTCATATTTCTGCATGAGCACCATCTTAAATTTCCACAGGAGTCCCATCAAGAAATCCTCTAGACTAGACTAGTGTTGCATTTGAACGCGATCAATTTGCGTTCATGTTCAAATTCGGCACGCTGCGATCAAAACGGTTTGGACATTGCACAATGGTCCGAATCCACGTTTTAGCAGGAAAAAAATCCGTGGTTCTGTTTTCGTTAATTTTAGGCACTTGGTGTCTTCAGAGAAGTTGTTTGAATTTGTTTGCTGCATCTTTTCCAAAAATTTTTGATTAGGGTGGTCCACGCCTTAACTCAAATCTGGAATAGAACTTTTAAATTCCAAGTCATACGCGATCGAGTTCTTCAGCAAAGTTGTAGGCAATGCTATTTCGAGCAACTTTGCCGAATACGCCGTTTATCTAGCTCTTAATTTGAACATAGTAGGTCAATTTTAAGTTTTGACTTAGGGTGAGCCACCCAAAAACGGTTTTTTCGCAATAACTTTTTTATTTGATTTTTTTCGACGATGAGAGCTTCGGAGTATTTAAAGAGCAAGTAATGACGCATATTTGTTCTGAACATTGCACGTTGCTAGGTCTTGTCATTCAAATGTTATGGGCAATTTTGACTTAAAATCAACGATGTCTTCAAATGCTTATATCTCGAGGAGCTGGTAAAATAAAAAATGTTCTTTAAACGACATTTGGAAGGTCACATATAAAGCCAAATTTTGAGCAAATATTACAAGAACGTTATTTTTTAAATTGGAATAAATCGACTCCAAAAATCCCCTAGAAAATTGAAAAAACTACTTATAACTCATACAATTTCAAAGATAGAGTCAAACTGTCTTCGGAAAAAATGTAGGTATTTACCATGCCTACAAGTTTCCCATACACGATTTTTTTGCAAAACGTGAAACAAAAGCTTGAAATTGATAATTTGATTCTTAAGGGTACATGCTATGTTTTTCTAGGAAATCAGAACGATTATATTCTCTAAAAACAAATTATCAATTTCAAGCTTTTGTTTCACGTTTTACAAAAAAGTCGTGTATGGGAAACTTTTAGGTATGGTGAAAACCCACATTTTTTCCGAAGACAGTTTGACTCTATCTTTAAAATTGTATAAGTTATAAGTAGTTTTTCGATTTTTCAAGGGGATTTTTGGAGTCGATTCATTCCAATTTAAAAAATAACGTTCTTGTAATATTTGCTCCACATTTGGCTTTATATGTGACCTTCCAAATGCCGCTTAAAGAACTTTTTTTATTTTACCAGCTCCATGAGATATAAGCATTTGAAGACATCGTTGTTTTTAAGACTAAATTGCCCATAACATTTGAATGACAAGACCTAGCAACATGCAATGTTCAGAACAAATATGCGTCATTACTTGCTCTTCAAATGCTCCGAAGCTCACATCTTCGAAAAAAATCAAATAAAAAAGTTATTGCGAAAAAACCGTTTTTGGGGGGCTCACCCTAAGTCAAAACATAAAATTGACCTACTATGTTCAAATAAAGAGTTAGATAAACGGCGTATTCAGCAAAGTTGCTCGAAATAGCATTGCCTACAACTTTTGTGAAGAACTCGATCGAGTATGACTTAAAATTAAAAAATTCTTTTCCAGATTTGAGTTAGGACGAGGACCACCCTAATCAAATTTTTTTGGAAAAGATGCAGCAAACAAATACAAACAACTTCTCTGAAGACACCAAACGCCTAAAATTAACGAAAACAGAGATACGGATTTTTTTCCTGCTAAAACGTGGATTCGGACCATTGTGCATTGTTCAGTTCAAAATTTGGAACGCGTGCGAGCCCGAAATCGAACGCACCTTGAACAATGAGCAAGAATTGCACCAGTATAATGCCAACATGCTTACATGGTACCCTGGTATCCGCTAAACTGAAATGGTCATATTTCTGTCATTTTTTCGCCAATTCTTGCAATCTTGGGCTTATTGGATTCAGAATTTGACCTTCTATTGTGAGGGGGGACCGGTCCGGTCACCGTGGATTGCGGATAATCCGTATTTCGGTGCAGAATCTTAATGCCCGATGCCATAATGTCCTAGGTCGTGCACATTTTTCCGTGCAACAACGAGTGTATACAAATGCGTCACAAAATCCTAGGAGAGAAGGTATATGATGACGCATCCACGCATCCAAGGACCGAAGCGTTGTCACCCCGGACGTTTCGATCCGCTCTCTTCCCAACCCCACTATGCAATGTATGTACGTATTACTAATATGATATAATGTGGTACAGTAAAGGTCCATGTTCCATGAAGTCTGATTTCTACAGAACTCTGGACGACTGGACCGATTCAGCTTTACATATCGATAGAATAGTGCATTAGAACATTGAGCCGAATGGAGATCTGAACGGGCGTTCTTGAGCAGTGAAAAGCTCTGACACGCAAGTTCAACGTTTACTGCGTTCACGTTCAAAAAATTGAACGCGTTCAGTTCATTTTTGGCTCGCGTTCAGTACAAATGCAACACTAATTACTAATTACTAATTCCAACGAAAATTCCTCTAAAAGAATCATCGGAAATTCCTCTCGAAATTCCACCGGAATTTTTTTCATCGGCCATTTCTTTTGAAAGTTCCACTGGGAATTGTTTTTGAAGCATTCCGCTCTAGGGGTTCCCCAGGAAAATCCCCTAGCAGTTCCACCGGAACTGTCTCTAAAAGTGCGGTCAGGAATTCTGCCAGGAGTTCCAAAGAGAGTTTCTCTAGGAGTTCCACTATTTTTTTTTGAGTTTCACAAATTATTTCTCAAAGAGATCCATTGAGAATTCCTCTAGCAGTTCCTCCGGGAATTCCTGTGGATGTTTCACTGATCATCCTCCGCTAATGTCGAGCTATTGTTGTGAGAGATTCATCTTGAATTCCTCCAGCAAATCCACCGTGAATTCCCCCAGAAGATGCGATAGGAACTCCTCTAAGATTTTCACCGAGAATTCCTATAGAGAGTTCCACCGGAGATTACAGAAAGAATTACAGCAGGAATCTTTCTAGGGGCTCTACCAATTCGTCTAGGAGTTTCAAAAAGAATTTCTCTTTAAGCTCCACCAATTATTTCTCGAATTTCCGCGGGGAAGATTAGAAGGAATTCTTGTGGGAATTCCACCGGGAATTCTTTTCCACCCAATATTTCTCCAGAAATATCACTTGGAGTTCCGAAGGGATTTTCCCCAAGAATTCTTGAAAAAAATTCTCCTAATTTTCTTCAGCGAAAATTTACTAGGAGCTCCGGGGAATTCCTTTAGGAGTTTGACCGGAAATTACTTAAGCAGTTTCACCAGGAATTCCATTTGAAGTTCCAAAAATATTTTTTTAACAGTTCCACCGATTGCTTCTCTAGAATTTCGACTGGAAAATATTGATGAAAATATAAACTGCAAGCAACAAGTTAATGTCATCCATTGCAGAACATATGAAAAAATCAAAACTTTCAACAAGATCATGAATCTTCTAATTGTGATCTTATGGAAAACGATTCTGGAACTAATCGATTTCAGAACTCAGATAGTAGCGTCGATATTCAATATACTTCGGACTAAGACTCATGATATATTGATGGATTGATTGATTGATTTAGCTTTATTATAGAGACTTTCAGCCCTTGGCTGGTTCGTCTCTGACACTTACGATATAAAAGTTTGAACATAATTAAGGAGGAACCTCATTTTTTAAGGAGAAACCCCATATTTCTGCCGATTCTCCAAGAGAATAGGAGAGAATATATGTAAATTTCAAAAATGCCTACTCATAAAATTTGTTATACATTTTGGGTGATATTTTTTTTTTAACTGACAAAACCTTCGCGACCCACCAAGAATTAGCCCGCGACCAACCAGTGGTTAGCGACCCATAGTTTGAAAAGCGCTGCTAGTATTTCCGCAGAAAATTCAACAGTGTCTAAAAATTTTGCATGGGCCGTAACGCTCGCCCGTACTCCCTCTTCTCCCTAGAACGATACGTAATGTTTGGATGACGTCATATGAACTTGATCGGGACCTCCGTACTTTTCTGTACAAGTTATACAGGGAATTTCTGTATTAGTACATTTATTTAGTTCACATCAAATTCATGATAATACTGAATCAACAATTTGCCGCCATAATACTCGATTTGCAGCTGCAGCTCTCCATCCTCGGTCACGCCCAACACTCGCCAGATCACGCTCCACCTGGTCCGCCCATCGTGCTCTCTGCGCTCCACGCCTTCTTGTACCAACCGGATGGTTAGCAAACACCAACTTTGCAGGGTTGTTATCCGGCATTCTTGCAACATGCCCTGCCCACCGTATCCTTCCAGCTTTGGCCACTTTCTGGATACTGTGTTCGCCGTAAAGTGCAGCGAGCTCGTGATTCATCCTTCTCCGCCACACACCGTTCTCTTGCACACCGCCGAAGATCGTCCTTAGCACCCGTCGCTCGAAAACTCCGAGTGCTTGCAGGTCCTCCTCGAGCATCGTCCATGTCTCGTGTCCGTAGAGAACCACCGGTCTTATTAACGTCTTGTACATGTATGGTACATTTGGTGCGGGGGTGAATCTTTTTTGACCGCAGTTTCTTCTGGAGCCCATAGTAGGCACGACTTCCACTGATGATGCGCCTTCGTATTTCACGGCTCACGTTATTGTCAGCCGTTAGCAAGGAACCGAGGTAGACGAATTCTTCAACCACCTCGAAAGTATCCCCGTCTATCGTAACATTGCTGCCAAGGCTTGTCCTGTCTCGCTCAGTCCCACCTACCAGCATGTACTTTGTCTTAGCCGCATTCACCACCAGTCCGACCTTTGCTGCTTCACGTTTCAGGCGGGTATACTGTTCTGCCACCGTTACAAATGTTCTAGCAATAATATCCATGTCATCCGCAAAACAGACAAATTGGCTGGATTTCGTGAAGATCGTACCCCGGCTGTTGAGCCCGGCTCGTCGCATAACACCTTCCAGGGCGATGTTGAATAGTAGGCAGGAAAGTCCATCACCTTGTCGTAGTCCCCGTCGAGATTCAAATGAACTGGATAGCTCACCCGAAATCCTTACGCTGTTCTGCACACCGTCCATCGTTGCTCTTATCAGTCTAGTCAGCTTCCCGGGAAAGCTGTTCTCGTCCATAATTTTCCATAGCTCTGTGCGGTCGATACTGTCGTATGCCGCTTTGAAGTCGATGAACAGGTGATGCGTTGGGACCTGGTATTCACGGCATTTCTGGAGGATTTGCCGTACGGCGAAGATCTGGTCCGTTGTCGACCGGCCGTCGATGAAACCGGCTTGGTAACTTCCCACGAACTCATTTACTTTAGGTGAAAGACGACGGAAGATGATCTGGGATAGCACTTTGTAGGCGGCATTCAAAACGGTGATCGCTCGAAAGTTCTCACACATTAACTTGTCGCCTTTCTTGTGGATGGGACAGATTATCCCTTCCTTCCACTCCTCCGGTAGCTGTTCGGTTTCCCAGATCTTGACTACTAACTGGTGCAGACAGGTGGCCAACTTTTCCGGGCCCATCTTGATGAGTTCTGCTGCGATACCGTCCTTACCAGCCGATTTGTTGTTTTTGAGCTGGTGGATGGCATCCTTAACTTCCCTCAGCGTGGGAGTTGGTTCGTTCCCGTCCTCTGCTGCACCAACATAGTCATTTCCTCCGCTGCCTTGGTCCTCCGTGCCTACATTCTCTTCGCCATTCAGGTGCTCGTCGAAGTGCTGCTTCCACCTTTCGATCACCTCACGTTTGTCCGTCAGGAGGCTCCCTTCCTTATCCCTGCATATTTCGGCTTGCGGCACGTAGCCTTTGCGGGATGCGTTGAGCTTCTGGTAGAACTTGCGTGTTTCCTGTGAACGGCACAGCAGTTCCATTTCCTCGCACTCCGCTTCTTCCAGGCGGCGCTTTTTATCCCGGAAGAGACGGGTCTGCTGCTTCCGCTTCTGTCTGTATCGCTCCACATTCTGTCGGGTTCCATGCTGCAGCATTACCGCCCGCGCTGCATCCTTCTCCTCCAGAACCGCTCTGCACTCCTCGTCGAACCAATCGTTTCGTCGACTCCGTTCTACGTACCCGATAGTGCTCTCGGCTGCGTTGTTGATGGCTGCTTTCACTGTACTCCAGCAGTCCTCTAGAGGGGCCACATCGAGCACACCCTCGTCCGGCAACGCTGCCTCGAGATTCTGCGCGTATGCGGTGGCGACGTCCGGTTGCTTCAGTCGCTCTAGATCGTACCGGGGCGGCCGCCGGTAATATACGTTGTTAATAACGGCGAGTTTTGGGTGCAGTTTAACCATCACCAGGTAGTGATCGGAGTCGATATTAGCGCCACGATAGGTCCTGACGTCGATAATGTCGGAGAAGTGCCGTCCATCAATCAGAACGTGGTCGTCTGTATTAGTTTCAATAGGAATTCTTCTAGAAGTTCTACCGAAATTCCTGTCTCTAGGAGTTCCACCAGGGGTTCGTCTAGGAGTTTCGAAGAGAATTTCTCTATGAGTTCCACCAATTATTTTTCAAATATTCACGGGTAAGTTCGACAGGAATTCTTTTCTGAATTCTTTAAAATTTCCACATTTCTCTAAAAATTCCTCTAGGAGTTTCAAAGGAAATTTCTCCAAGAATACCTCAAATGACTTCTCCAGTGTTCCTCAGGAAAATTTCTATAGGAGTTACAATAGGAATTCATCTAAAACTTCTACCAAGAATTCCTCTAAGAGTTTCACCAGGAAAACCCCTAACAGTTCATTCGGAAGTTTTTCCAGAGTTGCAACGACAATTTCTCTAGAAGTTCAGATGTACCACCGCAAATTCCACAGTAGTGCCTGGCATTTCTCTAGGAGAACTACCGCAAAGTATTGTAAAAGTTTCATCGGCAATTTTCCTAAATTTTCTAAGAGTTCCACCATAGATTCGTTTTGAAGTTTAAATTCTTCTGAGATCAGCACCTGGAAGTCTTCTATGAGTTTCCCTGTGAACCTGTAGAATAGGGTGTCCCAAAATTGCACATGGACAAAAAGCTTGGGGGCTCACCCTGCAAATGATAACTACCTAAGTATTTTAGAAACAAACTTTTGTGTGACAGCAATTTTCAGAAACCACGTTTAGAAGTCGCCTGGCGAGATTTTTGAATAATGGCCATTTTCCATTATAAATGTCATACAAATATTTTTTACCGTAAAAAAAGCTGGCAATACCCACTATTTTAGGTTTTTTATCTACAGCTCGACATAGATCCAAACTACTTGGGAAAAATAATTAACGACATGTTTTGCAGGTAACTTTCTGAAACGTAATTTTTGAATTTACTAAAATTTGTCATTTTTTGATATACTAAGGATATTACCCATCATAAAAAGTATCTCAATCTAATGAGAATTTAAAACAATTTCAATAAAAAGATACAAAATTTTATGAGGTAAAACTTTGCCGAAGACAGCAAAGTATTTTTTTTTCTATCCGATTAAAAGTTATTCACGATTTACTTTTTGGTGAAATTTGAATTTTTATGTTTTTTTTTTCAAATGTCACATGAGAACTGCCCAAAAATGTCGTTAATTATTTTTCCCAAGTTTTGATTTATATCAGACTGTAAAAGATATAAAAATGGTGGGTATCGCCAATTTTTGTACCGTAAAAAATATTTGTAGGGTATGTGTGCCATCAGTAATCTCATGCTCCCATTTTCATCCTATTCGAAAACAAGCGATTACGGCACCGATTGACTCCGTTCTTTTTGTTTTCATGGGTGCTCACTTCTAACAAAAAATACAAAAATAAGAAACAAAACAAACAGCGCTTCAATCCGTTTTTCGTAGGATGAAAATGGGAACTACATGCTTAATAAGGGAACCAATACCCTATGATATATTACGAAAAATGGTCATTTTTCAAAAAAATCACCGGGGCGACCTCTAAACATGATTTCTGAAAGTTGCCGTCATACGAAAGTTTGTTTATAACATCCTTAGCTATCATTTGCAGGGTAAGTCCTCAAGCTTGTTGACCATTTGCATTGCATTGCCCTATTTTGGGACACCCTACTGCAAAAGCTCCGCCGCACAGAATTTACAGCGGAAACCCCGATGAGTTTCACCGGAAAATCCTCTAGCAGTTCCACCTGAGATTCTTCAAGAAGTCCCATTGTTAGTTTCTCTGGATGTTTCACAGGCAATTTTTCCAGGATTTTCACCGAAAATTTCTCTAGGCCTTCCATCGGGATTTCCTATGCAAAATCTTCAAGGAGTTTCACCGGAAATGAACTTCACCGCAACTTCCTGCAGGGGTTCCACCAGGAATTCCTCGAAGACTTCCACAGGAATCGCCTTAGGAATTCCACAGCGAATTCTTCCAGGTTTTCTACCGGGAATCTCTCTAGCAGAAATTCCTTCAGTAGATTTCCGGAATTTCGTTAAGTAGTTCCTCAGGAAATTTCTACACGCGATCGTTCTGAAATTACTTCAAGAGTTCAAGAGTTCCTCCTATAGGAGATCGACGTGGAATACCTTTAATAGTTGATCCGGTATACTATTAGAGGAATTATGTGCGGAATTTTTAGAGGTGAAGCTCCTAGAGGGATTCCCGATTTGACTCCTGCAGGTGGAACTTCTGCGGTAATTCTTGGTGGAGCTCCAGGACAATTGCGGGTTGTGGAGCACATCCTGAAATTTTGTAATATACGGGATTATCCAATGGTTATTTTCTTGATTTCAGAAAACCAGAATGATAGATGAATTTCTCATACTTTGCACCACATTCTAGATAATCCATAAAAAGGTCAGTGATCCCTCCAGTCGATCATAATGATGATTTGTTCTTTTCTGTGTGCAAACCATCACAGGCGTAACAAATCAAGAAGTTTGCAGAAAAAATCATGGAAATATGTAACACAATTCCGGTTTCTCTGGTGACCTGGAAATATCGGGATCACCATATGTTCATTTTTATACCAAAACATCACAGTAAAGATAAAGGATGAAAAATAAATCGACGAAAGCTTACTTTTGTTGTTAAAATGTGAAAGCAATTCGATATACGTGTTCACACCAGTAAGCATTTGGAGTGGAACCAATATCCCAATATTGGTCCCAATATTGGATCGTAATTACGAAAGGATGGATTGTGGCCTGTTGCACGTTCCAATGGTGTGATTGAACTTCATCCTGCAAAACGAAGCTGTAATTTTCAGAAAAGTCACAAATAGCCAAAAATTCACCATCTTGCAAGTTCTGTTTTGTAGTTTTCAAAAAATTGGATTGTTCGGTTTTTACAAAATCATGCGGAATCAAACTTTCTAATTTTGAGCTGAAAAATGTAACAAAGTCATCGGTTTGCTTTACAATAGTTTCTAAATCACATCTGTCAGTGGTAACCCATTGTTCGAATGAAAGCTTTTCAACAAAGTTTTCTTCCAGTTGTTTCAATAAACTGTCTTCTAAAACTGAGGTATCTGGGCAGTTTTTATATCTTCGTAGATGGCAATGAGTTGTCTTATTTTCGCAAAGTAATCTATTCGTTAATGTTTTTAGATCATTCAAGACATTGTATTTTTTTTAAGCTATGTAGAATTAAATTGACATTTTCATGCGTAGTGCAAACGCAAACATTATGTGTTCCTGTGATAGTCAATAGTTTACATTGCCTTGGCCGGAGGCTTGCAAATGATGAAAACCCTATTTTTACATTGACGTACATTTCATTAAAGCGATTAAAAGCTTCTCTTAATGTCATCATTAACAATCTTTTCTGAACAGCTAATCTCTTATTTCCTGTCTTTACGCTAACAAAATCTCTTTGGCCTGGCATTGCACGGCTTATATCATCGTCCTCAAAAAAATTCAAAACCAGTTCTTTTGTTTCATTAATCAAAGCTTTTCCAGAGCTTGAACCTTGAGATGAATCTAATACATTATTTTTTTCCTTTCTTGCATCTGATGCCATATTTCTACTAGTTTTAAATTCGTCTACAATTTTTTGTACTGACCATGATTTTGGTAACAATGATAAAATTGATAGTTTTTCTTGCCTTGTGGCTGAATTTAAAAATTTAATTTTCATATTTTCTATGACTTCATTAAACTCGTTTGCTTTTTCTGTTTTAGCGTCTAATTTAAAAAGATTTCTTCGTACACCTTCGACGATTTCAGCGCACTTTTTTTCAGGATAGTGAACATTTTTAACCTTACCTAAATCTATAGGCGAAACACGAATAGCTGCTATTCCTCGGTTGAATATTTCGACGTCTACAGGCATCGTGAAGTCTTCATTTGATTGAATTGTGCTTAGCGTTGACGCTGATGGTATCGTGACCAAACTTTCATAGCTTTGCGAATCAGGTACAACAGGTATGGTCTGAACAGTTGGCATCCTTGAGCCACCGGCTACGCTTTGTTCTTCGTTTTGGGTGAGGTGAGCTCTTGAATCAATATGTAGACGGCAAGACGAACAAATACGAAAATCCTTGGTGTTCAGTGTGGATACCTTGGAAAATCCAATTGACTTTAGTTTTTGGATGATACCATCCGTGAGATATCGCAGCTCTTTCGAACACTGAATGTCTTTCAATGGACGAATACATCTGATTTTACTCATTTTGTAATCTGTAACATAGAAAATATTTTCCAATTGTTAGTTTTGAACGAAAATATCACAACACATATAATTAAAATGTGAATTTAAAACTTACCTTTGCACCAAAACGTGTTACACTTTCCTTTACAATTATTATATTATCAAACAACACTGGATCTAGTTCAAAAACACTGGATTATTAGCTGAAATTACTATGAAATCACTATGCTACTAGCAACCTTTCTGCATTTACTGTTTGGTTTTCCCTAGTAGATACTGGATGAATTCAGAACCGAGTCAGACATTATTATACAGCTCACGGGTATAAATCATAGAATGCTGGGTAAAGACTGCTGGAAGATAGGTAGAGTTGAACGCTCAGGTATCGTCAGGTACCAGTTTGGAGAGTTGGAGCGAGGTAGATTTGCTGCCGTAGGTATATTGTTATTGAAGAAGATTGTAAATTGTATATACCTGGAATGAATAAAGAGTGCGGCGGTTGTTGATTGAGGTATCAGTCGGCAGCCGTCTAGTTTGATGGAAGGTGACTAATATTATACTAATATTATACCAATTTTAATCAAAATTGGCTGAAATCTTGCGAAAAGCTGGAATTATACTAATGTCATCGTGTCAGACTACGTTGATTTGATCCACTTTTTTGTTTATTGATCTTTGTTCTGCCGCTTGTGTTGTGTGTAAGAGGTAGCAGTCGCGTTCGAATGAAATAAAGCAAGCTGACACCCGACCGCGACAACGAAACGAAGGGAGTGAAAAGTGTCGAATGTTTACAAGCCTGGGCCAGCGTGGCCATGGTGGACTAGTTCCAACAAAGACCATGTTGACAATCACCAACTGTACGTAGTACAGCTAACTGGTATCTAATTACCTGTATCTAATACTTATTAGCACGTTTTCAGCAGAAGGCACCAAAAACCACTGGAAGAAATCATTGTTCTTGATAGTGGGATTTTGTAACTTGTTTCAAAATACTTTTAAGGCAGAGAATTTCACTCAAATCTTTAAGCTGTCAGTGTCATTTTAACTCAAAATTTTCCAATCTTTCCGAAAAAAATACTTTTGAAACTGGAGAAACACGGAGTACATCCGAAAAGGGCTAAAACTTATAAAGTTATCAAAAAAATCAATATTAAATTAGTAATATCTTCTAAACGGTGCATCTTAGAAAAATGTTACCGAAGTACTTTTTTCTTGCAAATTTGATGTACTTTCATAAAATTAGGGCGACAAACTTTTTTGACTTTACTTAATAGCTTTTTTTGAAAACCGTAATTTTTTAAAACATTTTTTTTTTCATTGTAACCTATTTTTCTCCAGAACAACCCACTGTGCACTAGGTAGCATTTTCAGTCAGCTATAACATAAGGATAATAAAAAAATATTGACATGTCACTTTTGAGGGAAAATCTATATTTTAGTTCAAATCACAAAAACCAAACATATTTTTTTACCGTGCATATTTTCTCCATATAGCACCAACAATTGTCTAAAACTTCGCCGAAGACACCAAACCGATCGGACAAACCGTTTTCGAGATACAATTTTTTGAAGATATCATGTGCATTTTTCATAGGCCCTTCTCATAAGTAAGGCTAGATTCAAAATGGCGAACCAAGTATGCAAAACGGCGTTTTTCTCCCCCAAAGACTTGTATGCAAGGTTTCATCCAAATAAAGATATATGAAAATTACTCGTTGCTGAAATGATATGGAACACGGTGTGTCTGGTAGAACAAAATTATTTTAAAAAAAATCGGTATCGCTAAAACACCCACCAAACGAAAGCTGAAGGTCCCCCTTTCATTTGAGACTAAAACAAGAAAGTTCTATCGGCGGTCCTAGAACATTTTTTTTTCAAAAATTTATTACTATAAGGACACATTCCACGCGCTTCTACACCGCGGTTTTTGAACTTCATTGAACGATATTTTCGGGCTGCTGCTGTTGATTTTGATTCTTTTTGCACCAAAATGAAGAAAATTTCCTATATTCCTCTAATAGTACCTGAAACTTTGAAAACTGCTTCTAGAAAGTAGCAAATTTCTTGGCGTTCGGTCAAAATTCGTTATTTTTTGCGATGGTGTCCCGTTACGCTGTACTTCTTGTTTTCTTTCGAAGTACAAAGGTCCAATTCCCAATTAGAAAGCATAAACTGAAACTTCCATCCAAATCTGATCTTTTGATATGCTGGTTGGTATGTATATGAGATTATTGATCAACTTTTTCTGAAATATACCAGATATAGAAGTTGGTATTATCCCACGATAATATATCGCAATTACTTATTTAAAGTTTATTCGTTCAATGATGAGATCATACCCTTTAGAATTACTCTATTTAAGTATAAATATAATTTGAGTCTTCTACGCAGAGTATCGATATTTGCTGTAATTGCGAAATATGTAGTGCTGCGAGAACTACAGTTTCTTCTTAATTTTAGAGCAAACGCGGCAGACCTAGCACTACTTCCGATGATGCAAAAAGATAGTGCTCGTTGCAGTTCTGCTAAAGATGCAAAAGGGAGATTTCATGTTTGCATCGAAAATGTAATCACTGTACTCCATTCTCCTGCAGCAGTACAGTAAATACATTTTTGAAACGAAGATGTCAGTATTGGACGAGAAAACCGCTTTAGATTTTTCAATGATGACGATTATGTTAATGACGGCCTTGAGAACAAAAAATCTCGGATAACAATTACATATTATGAAAAAGTACCTATTTTACCAAAAAACTAAATAAATCAACGCAATTTTTATTTAAGTATTGCTCCATTATTGTACTGCCGTAATTCTGCAAAGTGACGTAAGCGCCATTCAAAATGTCGATATTTTTTGGTATATTATATTTAATATCTGGTGTAAAAATATCACTATGGTATGTCTGCTGTATTAGAATGAAAGATCTAGTCGTAATCTATCATCTATGGATAGAAACTTAGAGGATTAACCAAAGATTTCTGCATAATAACCAAAAAATGAGCAAAAACTATCAATGTCGCTTACGTCACTTTGCAGAATTACGGCAGTGTAGGACCGCCTTTCTCAAATTATGTGTCGTGACCCACCTGCCCCATTAGAAATACACGCGATTCCAGAAAATATCGAGTGGCGGTCATCTTAGGATTCTGGAAAGTGTATGTCGTCTTGTAATTAATTGTAGTATCTTGGCATCTAACATCGTGGCCTCAAGGATGTTTTTCACCTAAAACAGCTCAGTCAAATAAATTGGCAATGTTTTGTACCTAGAGATTTGTAGAACTTGTTTATAAAGTAAAAATATCAATAACATGTTCATTTTGCAGTTTTAGCCAATTCATGGTATTTGGAACACACAGCCATTCCCTTATATCACAGACAAGAAGACGTAACTCTTAGAGAAAATTCATTATTTTTTTTTGCTGTCTTTTTCATGAACATGCATCCACCTATTGGTAGAACCGCGCGAGATACTGTCGGCCATGATGAGATGCGATTTGATGTTTGCCTAACACGCACACTTTTATACATGTCCCCTGTATGTATTGTTTGTATCATTCAGCAACGTGTACACTTGCAAACATCAAAGCGATCGAACATTAGCACCTCTGGCGAAAGAATCGCGGAAATCAAACGAAATTTGAATTCATCGTTAAATGCATGTGCCAAGCCCTATTGTAGAGTATTACGTCTGTTTGTCTGTGCTTATATCGTGCAATGCCCAATAGAGAAAATAATAAAATTCTTTAAATAATTGAAAGTTTTGTCAAATGCATTCTATAAGGATGAACACGGTGATTTAATAATAATTACGAGTACATATTAGAGCATGACGCGGCACACATGTAAATTGAAATTTGAACTCATCATGTCCACCTGCTTGAAACTATTACATTTTTTTAAGCATTACTGCCTATAACCACGAAACTGACTACCGTTTACTGTTTTTTTATTAACATGGGGCTATTATGCTTTTGTGGGAAGTGTAATTAACATCATATAAAAAATATTCCGTCGGAAAGCTATGTTGGCAATGGACAAACTGTTTTTCGTTATTACTTAGTACTCCGAGAAAATACAAAAAATATCACACTATTTCAAAAAAAAAAAAAATGTTCTAGACCCGCCGATAGAACTTTCTCATTTAAGTCTCAAATGATAGGTTGGACCCTTAGCTTTCGTTTGGTGGGTATTTTAGCGATACCGATTTTTTTTAAAATAATGTTGTCCTCCAGACACACCGTGGGAACCGCTCACATGCATAACGATCATTGGAAAAGGAAGCTCTAAGTGAGTCATTGTGGGCTGAGAAGCAGACTCTTTTCCAGTTGGAACGAAGAAGAAGAAGATGATGACTATTTAAGGTAATGATATGTAGCGCCGGGTTATGGAGCGAAAATTATAAGAAGTTTGTTGTCGTTACACACGTTCTGGGATCAGTGGAACCGGTTGCGCATTGACCAGACCTGACTAGAACCCTTCAAAAATGGTCTTTAATAAGATGATTCTCATTTCGCACATAGCAACAATGAAAAATGACTTCTAGAAGGTTCCAGATCTCCGGAAGCGGATCTCAATGTTTAATCAAAGTCCACGTTTATACCTTACCAACGATACTTGAACGGTCCTTATTACTTGTTTGGTTGCAAAATTATAGCATGCCAAAGTTAGGGTCTCTAAAGCGGCATTTTTCAGTTGAAGCAGGTTCCCGATGACCGCAGTGAACAAACCCAGATTTCTCCGGTGGTTTACTAAACTAGACATGTGCCCCTTTCATTTGAGCCAAAGAGATCAAAAATTCGGACAAGCCACTGATTTTTGCGAGCTGTCCAAAGTTTGGGGTTAAAAATAACCCCAGGGTCTTATTTATAACTTTTTTTATGGGAGCGCCCCTAGGAGGAGTCGTTCATTGCTTTTGATTTTTGAGAAAGGATTACTTCCGCGAAAAAAAATGTCAGAAAATGTCAGCAATAAAAAGGTATTCACTGTATTACGGGTGGCGAATGAAGTACAGTGAACACATTTTCACTGCGGAAATTTCCGTTTTGAACGAGAAAACTGCTTTCGTATTTTCAATGATGACGATTATGTCAATGATGAATCCTTCAACCTTAAAGTGCTCAATTTGCCACAGCCTTTCCCAAAACAGTGTGGAGTAAACAATTGAAAATTAGACCACCCCTAATCCCCGAATAACTTTCATCCCTTAGTTAATCCCTTCATCCACCAAGGCCAAGAGTAGGTACGTAGAACATCACGTGCAAAGGTGGCTGTGCGTACGTTCGTACATGTGTCCTAAATTGTTTGCTCAAGGTGCTAAAGAACAGACAAGTGGACTTTTGTAAGTAACACTAACTTTTTATATTAGTTGATATTTTGCTGTTGATATACGAACAGTAACTATTATTCTTTTGGACACTTTCACTTTACACTTGAATTTAATTACAGAGCTTGAAAAATGAAACCCGAAACCAACGACTCGTTACTGAAGTCGACTTTAAAACTTAAGTGTGAAATGATAAACACCATAAATTGTCATCGAACGCAACGTCTGCTTGTCCTTCTAAATAGGCGAAGGAAGGGTCGACCTACCAACCCGAAAAGAACAGACCTGATGGCAGGGCGATAATTTCCAGCTCAATAGAAGTTTGAACAAACTGACTGACTCCCTGTTGCTGTGGGAAGGATTCCGACCTATCCAAGTGGTGGTCCAACTTTTCCACTCCTTTCCGTTTGTTCGTTCGTTCGTTCGGTTCGTTCACGTCTAACGTTTTGTTCACATGGTACCTAGCTCTATGGTGTTGGTTAGTCACCGATAGTCCTTTCTCCCAATATTGGGGCTTAAACTTTGCCTCTGATATGTGTTGTGTAGGTACAAGCTTCCGACATGCGGCTGGTATCGAAGCTATTTCCATGAGTGTTTCCGCAGATGATAAGGAGAACTACGCCAAGAGTGAATATTTTGGTGATTTGGTGGGATTATGTCATGTACGAAGTGGAGGCAGAAAATGATTCGGTTGTACTTTCCACAGATTTTTCTGAACCCTAATTTGATCTTTAAGTTGCAAAGAATGTGAATCAAGACCATTTTATCTCGAGAAGAAGTTAGGTAAAGCTAACGATACTCATAAACATTCATTCATTTCATTTATTTAGTTAACATCAAATTCATGATGATACTGAATCAACAATTTGCCGCCATAATACTCGATTTGCAGCTGCAGCTCTCCAATGTCGGTCACGCCTAACACTCGCCAGATCACGCTCCACCTGGTCCGCCCATCGTGCTCTCTGCGCTCCACGCCTTCTTGTACCAACCGGATGGTTGGCAAACACCAACTTTGCAGGGTTGTTGTCCGGCATTCTTGCAACATGCCCTGCCCACCGTATCTTTCCTGCTTTGGCCACTTTCTGGATGCTGGGTTCGCCGTAAAGAGCAGCAAGCTCGTGGTTCATCCTTCTCCGCCACACACCGTTCCGCTGCACGTCGCCGAAGATCGTCCTTAGCACCCGTCGCTCGAAAACTTCGAGTGCTTGCAGGCTCCTCGAGCATCGTCTATGTCTCGTGTCTGAAGAGAACCACCGGTCTTATTAGCGTCTTGTACATGGTACATTTGGTGCGGGGGTGAATCTTTTTTTACCGCAGTTTCCTCTGGAGCCCATAGTAGGCACGACTTCCACAGATGATGCGCCTTCGTATTTCACGGCTCACGTTATTGTCAGCTGTTAGCAAGGAACCGAGGTAGACGAATTCTTCTACCACCTCGAAAGTATTCCCGTCTATCGTAACATTGCTGCCAAGGCTTGTCCTGTCTCGCTCAGTCCCACCTACCAGCATGTACTTTGTATTAGCCGCATTCACCACCAGTCCGACCTTTGCTGCTTCACGTTTCAGGCGGGTATACTGTTCTGCCACCGTTACAAATGTTCTAGCAATAATATCCATGTCATCCGCAAAACAGACAAATTGGCTGGATTTCGTGAAGATCGTACCCCGGCTGTTGAGCCCGGCTCGTCGCATAACACCTTCCAGGGCGATGTTGAATAGTAGGCAGGAAAGTCCATCACCTTGTCGTAGTTCCCGTCAAGGTTCAAATGAACTGGATAGTTCACCCGAAATCCTTACGCTGTTCTGCACACCGTCCATCGTTGCTCTTATCAGTCTATTCAGCTTCCCAGGAAAGCTGTTCTCGTCCATAATTTTCCATAGCTCTGTGCGGTCGATACTGTCGTATGCCGCTTTGAAGTCGATGAATAGGTGATGCGTTGGGACCTGGTATTCACGGCAGGCCCGGATTTAAGGGGGGGCAAAGGGGGCAAGTGCCCCGGGCCCCCCGATCAGGAGGGCCCCCCAAGAATCCTGAAGCACAATATATTTTCTTCATCAAAACATAAAATGCCCTTTAAGAGACGATTATATTTTATACATGTCCTAGTATAGTTATAATTGAGTTCTTCAAGGGTATCCAGATTATTTCATATCTGAATTTTCACTTGAAAACCCAAAGTTTCATAATTTTTGATATCTTCACATCAAAATCCTTAGTTTCGTATTTTTTGGTGTCAAAATGTGTTGCTCTTTCAATTAAGTAAAAAAAAAGTAAAAAAAAATTAAATTTCTAAGCAATGCAACCGTAGAATTGAAGTGTATTTCCCAGAATGACTTATTTGAGGGATCGGTTTTAATGCTTGGTTGCAGCAAATTTATATCCAGATAGGTATAACAGTTTCAATAATCAGGTAAAATAAGGTGTTTTTTTAAATTTTGTTTCTATAAAACCCCATGGAATTCTTGTTGAATTCAATAAAAAAAACTTTTTTAGGACTTAACATTACAACAAAAAAGCGTCTCTATCAAATAACTGCTAAATATCCATCTGCATCAGTTCGTTGAGGACAGATGTTATCATGGGAAAGAGAGATGTTATCGTGGAGCCTCGAAGCCGTGTGGTTAGGGTCACCAAGCTTCTAATCGCAACATGCTGTGGGGTGAGGGTTCGATTCCCGCTCCGAGCAATGAAACTTTTCGTGAGAATAGTTTCTTCTCCGTATCCACTGGTGCATGCTCCGTGTGTCTAGTGTTAAGACGGTGTCCGTGTCTTTAAAAAGAGTAGATATCGATTTCTGGAGATGTTCGAGAAATTACGGGAAGTTTTGGAAACCTAGTTTTTAAACACATCTCAGAACAATGTTTTCACTGTGTTATTGCTACACAGTTGCCCCCTACAATCCTGACATTGTTCACTCGTAGAATTTTGCAATTCGAACTGAACGCTAATTTGTAAGATTTTCATAAATCTTTTAAATTCGGATTAAAGTTTAAAATACATGTACGATGTGAATAAGATTACATTTACGCTGTAAACCTGTATGCTAAATCTTGACATTTTAGCATAAATATTAGAATGCATGTTCGTAACATTTTTTTCATTTATTTAAATATTCGGTCGATATTTTGGAGAATTGCAACAGGAGGTTTTTAATATTCCATCATAAAAAATTGAAAAATAAATGAAACATTCATCATTCGAATGAAAAACAGTTGAGTGACATAGTTTCTTTCTAAACCGCAAAAAATCAGCAAGAATACGAATAATAAACAACATTGAAAAGAAAGTACGTTCTACATATTCAAAATCTTGTTTTAGGGGCCCACTTTATACGGTTTGCCCCGGGCCCCTCGGAGCCTAAATCCGGCACTGATTCACGGCATTTCTGGAGGATTTGCCGTACGGTGAAGATCTGGTCCGTTGTCGACCGGCCGTCGATGAGACCGGCTTGGTAACTTCCCACGAACTCATTTACTTTAGGTGAAAGATGACGGAAGATGATCGGGGATAGCACTTTGTAGGCGGCATTCAAAATGGTGATCGCTCGAAAGTTCTCACACATTAACTTGCCGCCTTTCTTGTGGATGGGACAGATTATCCCTTCCTTCCACTCCTTCGGTAGCTGTTCGGTTTCCCAGATCTTGACTACTAACTGGTGCAGACAGGTGGCCAACTTTTCCGGGCTCATCTTGATGAGTTCTGCTGCGATACCGTCCTTACCAGCCGCTTTGTTGTTTTTGAGCTGGTGGATGGCATCCTTAACTTCCCTCAGCGTGGAAGTTGGTTCGTTCCCGTCCTCTGCTGCACCAACATAGTCATTTCCTCCGCTGCCTTGGTCCTTCGTGCCTACATTCTCTTCGCCATTCAGGTGCTCGTCGAAGTGCTGCTTCCACCTTTCGATCACTTCCGCTTCTGTCTGTATCGCTCCACATTCTGTCGGGTTCCATGCTGCAGCATTACCGCTCGCGCTGCATCCTTCTCCACCAGAACCGCTCTGCACTCCTCGTCGAACAAATCGTTTCGTCGACTCCGTTCTAGGTACCCGATAGTGCTCTCGGCTGCGTTGTTGATGGCTGCTTTGACTGTACTCCAGCAGTCCTCTAGAGGGGCCACATCGAGCACACCCTCGTCCGGCAACGCTGCCTCGAGATTCTGCGCGTATGCGGTGGCGACATCCGGTTGCGTCAGTCGCTCTAGATCGAACCGGGGCGGCCGCCGGTACCTTACCTTACCTTACCGGTCAGCAGGGATGGGAACACTCACTTGCGAAGAGTTACACTCACTTGCTGTTTTCTCAGCTCAAAAGCGTGCAATCAAGAAATGATGTATGGACGAATTTTGTCTTTTGGTTTTGTCTAAAAATTTTCCGAACAAAGTATGGGTCGCACACGCATATCGAAGGCGTGAGAGAGCTGCGAAAGAAACTCTCCACGAGGTGAGTGTAAATTACACTCACCTCGTGGAGAGTCGCTTCCACAGCTCTCTCACGACTTAGGTATGGGTTTGCGACCCCTACTCTATTCGACTAACTTTTAGACAAAACCACAAGCCAAAAGTCGTCCATACATCGTTTCTTGATTGCACGCTTCTGAGCTGAGAAAACAGCAAGTGAGTGTAACTCTTCGCAAGTGAGTGTTCCCATCCCTGCCGGTCAGGCTAAGGCCGGGGTGGCCTCTGCTGTACATAGTAGCCGTCTCCATTCCACTCGGTCCATGGCTGTTTGCCTCCAGTTCCGCACTCTGCGTAGGGTCCGCAGATCGTCCTCCACTTGGTCGACCCACCTAGCTCGCTGCGCTCCACGTCTTCTTGTACCGGTCGGATGACTCTCGAGAACCATTTTAGTCGGGTTGCTATCCGACATCCTGATGACGTGACCCGCCCACCGTAGCCTCCCGATTTTCGCGGTATGGACGATGGTTGGTTCTCCCAGCAGCTGATGCAGCTCGTGGTTCATTCGCCTTCTCCAAGTCCCGTCTTCCATCTGCACTCCGCCGTAGATGGTACGCAACACCTTCCGTTCGAAAACTCCAAGGGCGCGTTGGTCCTCTGCACGTAGGGTCCATGTTTCGTGCCCATAGAGGACGACCGGTCTAATCAACGTTTTGTAGATGGTTAACTTCGTGTTACGGCGAACTTTATTCGATCGTAGAGTTCTGCGGAGTCCAAAGTAGGCACGATTTCCTGCCACAATGCGCCTCTGAATTTCTCTGCTGGTGTCGTTGTCGTCGGTCACCAGTGAGCCCAAGTACACGAATTCTTCAACCGCCTCGATTTCATCACCGTCGATATGAATTCGGAGTGGCGGGCGCGGTGATTCCTCCCTGGAGCCCTTTGCCATCATGTACTTTGTCTTCGACACATTAATGACTAGTCCAATTCGCCTGGCTTCACTCTTTAGTCGGATGTACGTTTCCGCCATCATCTCAAATTTGCGAGCTATAATATCAATATCATCGGCGAAACCAAGCAGCTGAACGGACTTCGTGAAAATCGTCCCACTCGTGTTTATCCCCGCTCTTCTTATTACACCCTCCAAAGCAATGTTGAACAGCAAGAACGAAAGACCATCACCTTGCCGTAGCCCTCTGCGAGATTCGAAGGGACTCGAGAGTGTCCCTGATACTCGAACTACGCACATCACTCGATCCATCGTCGCCTTGATCAACCGTATCAGTTTATCCGGGAATCCGTATTCGTGCATAATCTGCCATAGCTGATCTCGATCGATTGTATCATACGCCGATTTGAAATCGATGAACAAGTGATGTGTGGGCACGTTGTATTCGCGGCATTTCTGCAACACCTGGCGGATGGCGAACATCTGGTCCGTTGTAGCGCGTTCACCCATGAATCCAGCCTGATATTGCCCCACGAACTCTCTTGCAATCGGTGATAGACGGCGGCATAAAATTCGGGAGAGTATCTTGTAGGCAGTGCTCAGTAGTGTGGTCGCGCGGTAGTTTCCGCAATCCACCTTGTCGCCCTTTTTGTAGATGGGACACACGATACCTTCCATCCATTCCTCCGGTAATACTTCCTCCTCCCAAATCTTGGTAATGACCCAGTGTAGTGCTCTCACCAGTGCTTCTCCACCGTATTTTAGAAGCTCGCTTGGTAGTTGATCTGCTCCAGCGGCTTTGTTGTTTTTCAACCGGACAACCTCGTTCTCAATCTCTTGGAGGTCAGTGGCCGGAAGTCTTTCGTCCTGTGCACATACTCCTAGATCTGTTACCACGCCACCTTCGGTACTTGCAACGTCGCCATTGAGGTGCTCATCGTAATGCTGCCGCCACCTCTCGACCACCTCACGCGCGCTCGTGAGAATATTCCCGTGATTATCTCGGCACATGTCGGCTTGTGGCACAAAGCCTCTGCGCGAGCGGTTCAGCTTCTCGTAGAACTTTCGTGTGTCCTTAGCGCGGTACAGCTCTTCCATCGCTTCGCGATCTCGTTCTTCCTGCTGGCGCTTCTTCATCCGGAAGACTGAGTTCTGCCTGTTCCGCGCCTGTTTGTAACGTGCCTCATTCGCTCTCGTACGGTGTTGCAGCATTCTCGCCCATGCTGCATTCTTCTCGTTTTTTCAACTGTTCGTGTTCACATTCGCCGTCGTTTCTGTGATTCGGAGTCGCGAAGCCTAGTGCTGTAGCCGAGGTACTACCTATGGCGGATCGGATGTCCCTCCAGCCATCTTCAAGTGTAGCTGCGCCAAGCTGCTCTTCCGTTGGTAGGGCCACTGCTAACTGCTGCGCGTAGTCTTGAGCCACTTCTACGTTACGAAGTTGCTCGATGTTGAGCCGCGGCGTTCGACTTCGACGCGTGGTGATAACTGTCGAAAGTTTTGAGCGCATGCATACAACGACTAAGTAGTGATCCGAATCTATATTCGCACTGCGGTATGTGCGGACGTTGGTTATATCCGAGAAGAATTTACCGTCGATTAGAACGTGGTCGATTTGGTTTTCTGTTTGGTGGTCGGGTGATCTCCAGGTGGTTTTGTGGATATCTTGACGGGGAAAGAAGGTGCTTCGGACTACCATACCACGGGAGGCTGCAAAGTTTACGCATCGCTGGCTTTATCATTCAATACGGCGTGCAGGCTGTTTCGCCCGATTACCGGTCTGTACATTTCCTCCCTTCCTACCTGCGCGTTCATGTCGCCGACAACGATTTTCACGTCACGCGGCGAGCAACCATCGTATGTTTGCTCTAACTGCGCGTAGAACGCTTCTTTCTCGTCATCGGGTTTCCCTTCGTGTGGGCAGTGGACGTTGATGATGCTGTAGTTGAAGAAACGGCCCTTAACTCTCAACATGCACATCCTTGCGTTGATCGGCTGCCACCCGATCACACGTTGTCGCATCTTGCCCAACACTATAAATCCTGTTCCCAATTCATTGGTGGTGCCACAGCTTTGGTAGAAGGTAGTCGCTCGATGCCCGCTTTTCCACACTTTCTGTCCAGTCCAACAAAGTTCCTGCAACGCCACGATGTCGAAGTTGCGGGGATGTAGTTCGTCGTAGATTATCCTGTCACATCCTGCGAAACCTAGTGACTTGCAATTCCATGTTCCAAGTTTCCAATCGTAGTCCTTATTTCGTCGCGTGGATCTTTGCCGATTGTATCGAGTCGTATTTTCTCCAATGTTATTCGCAATGGGGATTTTTACGGGTGGCTTATTGGGCCTACGCCAACACTCCTGTCTCGCCGGAGGGCCATCGTGCCAGTTCTGTACTGGCCGCCTGTACTGTACATTGTTAATAACGGAGAGTTTTGGGCGCAGTTTTACCATCACCAGGTAGTGATCAGAGTCGATATTAGCGCCACGATAGGTCCTGACGTCGATAATGTCGGAGAAGTGCCGTCCATCAATCAGAACGTGGTCGATTTGCGATTCCATTTGTTGTGGTGATCTCCAGGTGTAACGATACAGGAGGCTATGCTGGAAGAAGTTGCTACGAATGGCCAAGTTCTTGGAGGCGGCGAAATCGATGAGGCGTAGGCCGATTTCGTTCGTCAGCTGGTGGGCGCTGAACTTTCCAATCGTCGGTCTGAATTCCTCCTCCTGGCCTACCTGAGCGTTTAGATCCCCTATGATGATCTTGACGTCGTGGTTTGGGCAGCGGTCGTACTCGCGTTCGAGCTGCGCGTAAAATGCGTCTTTGTCATCATCAGTGCTTCCGGAGTGAGGGCTGTGCACGTTTATTATGCTAATGTTGAAGAATCGGCCCTTGATCCTCAACCTGCACATTCTTTCGTCGATCGGCCACCAACCGATCACGCGCCTCTGCTAAGAATTTCAAAGGCCTTAGCCTGATCGGTAAGGTAAGCATGATATTTGTTGCGAAAAATTGCCATTTTTCAAAAGTCTTACCGGGGTGACCTTTAAACATCATTTCTGAAAGTTGCCGTCGTACAAAAGATTGTTTCTAACACCCTTTGCTATCATTTGCAAGGTGAGCTCCCAAGCTTTTGGACCATGTGCAATTTTGGGACACCTTACTGAACATAAAAGAAATAGACTTCCGGCAGACTCACCTAATTTACAGTGGAAAAGGGTGTAAAATAATCGTCAAATTGGCCATTCAAACAACAGTGCCGAAAAGTACTAATTTTCAGCACACTTAGTACTTAGTACTTTTCGGCACTGTTGCACAAATGAGGAAAAGCAGGCTCTTTCACTGCATTTTCACCGATCGAAAGACTTTTTGCAACGTTACCAAGTCCACGCGTGGGCTCCATACTACACACGAAACAGCACGTCGTTAACGATTTTTAATTCCGTTAGCCACCCATTTTCGCACCGGTCGCTCGTTTCCATATGAGTAAAATAATTATCGGTCGCCTTTGCGAACCGGTGGTCTATATTCCATCCGTATCTATAAATCATCTGTAGTGTCATTGCAAATTTTATTCTGCCAAATAATCTGAGCAGTATTTTTTTTTTAAAGGAGAGGGTTTTGGATAAAAGTCAGAACTTAGGTCAGAACTGTTCTTTGCTACGTTTAAAGATAACATTTTCTCAGGAATGTGTTATTAAATTTAATCCCGGAATTCAAGTTTTTTTTTACTTAATAATATGATTGTGACTTATTGTACGGCTTGTAGGTTGATTTTTGTTCTAAAATAATGTTTATCTCTTCGGTATTCATGTTGCCTTTCTCACAAGAAATTTATCAGCCCGCAAATAATATATCTGAATTTGAGCTTTTGAGTATTTTTTTATATAAAGGTTTATTGAGTAATAACATCCCTTGCATTTTGGGTAAATGCTGTTTTTTTGTCAAAATTGGGTTGAAAAAACTTACGTTTGTGTTGAATTTACCTACTCTCGAGTATATTTTTTTTTTGCTGGAGTTAAAGACAAACTACCTAGTGTGAGTTTAATCTATTTACTTAAATTTGAGTTATTGGGCCAAACTATGGGGTTGCATCAAAAGGCCTCAAATTTGGGTAGTTTGGCGGCTCCGTGTGTAAGATCACGCGCAATTACTGTTCTTGTCAATATTGATTATTGCAGCGTATCTGAGATATAACACATGTATCAAAGTAACCGAACTGAATCACTATTCAATATAAGTTCTGCAAATATAAGTTTGAAAACGATCGGCCGAATAAAAAATTGAATTTGCAATTTAGAGAAAATCAATACATTTTCAATATGTAAGATCGCGAAGAAAGGAAAACTTTATTCAAAACATAGTGAATCAAAACTGGTCTGTTTCAATCTATTATTTTTCTGCGTTTATATTGTCACTCTATCACTATTGTATGTCAGATAAATTGTTATGTTTTTGATGTAATGATCTATGATATTATTTCGTTGGAAATTTCAAAGCAAGAATAAATATCAATGTTTGATACAAACTAAAATAAACTACACAAAACTGGAAAATCATTCTCTACAAACTACAGGGGATGGCCAAAATGTTTGGGATAGGCAACTTTTTTTCTCCCACAAAAATATTTAACATGCTGTAACTATTCATAGAGTGTATCAAAAAATCTCAAATTTTGACTGTTTGTCAACCTATTATATGTGCATCATTGGTACAAATTTGGGCTCGATTGATTGATTTTTCGCGAAGTTGGAACCGTTCGCGTAAAACACTACTTTTTAGACATCTCATTTTTGAGCTGCCATATCTCGGAAACCAGTGAACCGAATTGGATGAATTTTTTAACGTTTATCAACAATATATTGATACTTAATACGACGTTATAAAATGAAATATTTTCTCACGGCGAATTAAGTTATACCGGGTTGAAATTTTTACCCATATAGAGGAAAATAAGTAAAATGTACAATACCACACAAATATTACTAAATGTGTTCTTCCTTCAATCTAAATAGGCTCTAATATATCTAATCTATATATATAAAAATGAGTTTGAATTTCCTTTGAGGCAACAAAACTCAAGAACGGCTGAACCGATCAGCATGACTCTGGCACGGTTCGGTTCGTATTCGTGGTGGCTGTGTTTATATGTATAAAAAGTTACGAAAATGAACTAAAAAAGTAAGAAAATTGATTAATAACTGATTTTTCATGAGCTGGGAAGGAAATCAACACGATCGAAATGAAACCGATCTAGAGTGCCGTGCCGTAATGACCCTAACAATTGTCAAACCACCACAACCTGGCAAGACAAAGTTTGCCGGGACAGCTAGTTAGAGATAATTTGAGAACAGAAGTCTAAAATCTTTGGATATCAACACTAAAATTTATTGACATTGATGTAAAAAAAATACATTTTTTCGAGAAAAACTCAAAAACTGTCAATCCATGATAACTTTTTTAAACTTTTAAAAAGTACCAATGTTTTAATAGTTTGTAAAGCATTTACATATTGTTAGTATACGTTCAAAATTTCATTCAATTCGGTTTACAGGTTTCCGAGATATGGCAGCTCAAAAATGAGATGTCTAAAAAAAGGTGTTTTACCCGAACTGTTCTAACTTTGCGAAATATTAATCAATCGAGCCCAAATTTGTACCAATGATGCACATATAATAGGTTGACAAACAGTCAAAATTTGAGATTTTTTGATGCGCTCTATAAAAAGTTATAGCATGTTGAACTTTTTTGTGAGAGAAAAAAAAGTTGCCTATCCCAAACATTTTGGCCATCCCCTGTATATGAACTGAACAGGAACGATTGTCAACAAATCCCTACTCATATTCTTTCGTCTCCTCTTTGCGCTACCCAGAGAGTTGAACGCGAGAGATCGCACGAGCCTACGGAAAGAGACCGTAGTTTGCTTGTCTCTAAATTCTAAGCAGAGCGTTAACGATTAATCATAAATTTAATCATGATTAATGATTAATGATTAAGATTAATCAAAAATCATTGATCATAATCACTAAAATTTCTTATTTAATCATTAATCATTAATCTTAATCACACTGATTTTGCAATTTTATTCATTAATCAGTAATCATAATCATAAGGAAAAAGAATTAATCAATCATTAATCATTCATTACCAAAAATGATTCACCATATAAAATATATTATCCAACTTGAAATGGTTCAAATGCTGTTCTAAGTGTGATTCTTTTTTTCAAAATCTCCCAGACAAAATAACTTTTACTTTTGAAACTTCAAAAATATTTTAAACAGCAAAAACCTTTTAATCATTTCCAGTTTTTGTGATTGATTAATCATGATTAATCATGATTTTTAATCAATGATCCGTTTTTAATCAATAATCATAATCAATAATCACAGATAAAACCAATTTTAATCATTATTCATAATCTTTAATCATCCTAAAAATCAAATTAATCATTAATCATAATCAATAATCTCCGAAATTAGAATTTTAATCATCAATGATTATTCATGATTAAAAATTTTGTTAATCATGAACGCTCTGATTCTAAGCCCCGTTATGAATTGTACGTAAGCTTTTCGTTTTCGAGCCCTTCTTAGCAGCGACCGTTGCGGTTCGCGGCACTCCTTAAAGTTAAAACGCTTGAAGGAGCCCATGTGTGGGCTTGGTCTTAAAAATTGAAATTACGGTAAAATATTACCAAAGTCTTGATGATCAACTGTTTTATTACTAAGTTCCTAAAATCAGAATTAGAATAATCATCTGCTTTCTCCTACTCTCTCCAGCTGAATTAGTTGAAAGCTTGTCTAATCTGACTATCAGAGACATCCAACAGTAACTAGAGCTAGAACTTGACCAGGCATGACATAAAAACTCTTATAAGACAGTGCGTTTTTTCTACTAGTCGGAGCCATACATTTGAACCGTTGAATGCTAGGAAGAACTTATCTTCGGGCGATAACATGACGATAGGAAATACCAACTAAACATTTATATCCTTGTAATGCCTTGTTAAAAAAATCGACCAATTAATTGTTACTGTTTTAACAACTTAGATCGCGGGGTTTGATAAAACAAAAAAAATCTCTGTAAAAATGTTACATCCACAATACAATACTTCTTACACTCATTCGCTTCTCCGTAAACCAATAATCTATATAGTGAGATCATAAAGAGCTGTTTTGATGGAAAGATTACTGAAAATGGTACGATCGTCTAGATTAGAGATGAAGATAGTTTTATTTTATTTACAAACGAATTGTTTCGTGTAATCTGTATGTAGGGCGACGGCATTTCACATTCACCTACCTAGAAGAATCAAATGAACCCCGAAATCACTTTTTATCAGAAAACAAAAACGAAATCCTAGTCACGTTGAAGTCTTTTTAATATTTTATGATAGAGAAATCAAACTAGTTACACTAGCAACTAACAATTCTGTAACGCACTACGGCGAAACATTGATATTAGCGAAACAAATCAAGAGAGGATCTAGTCTCTTAACCAAACAAAAGTTCATTCCGACGAACTGTGTTATAAAAATAATAACAAAAAAATACTATAGCAACTTAGAGCAAAAAGAACAGAAAGGCTGCATGATGTATTGTTCTGATTGATTGTGCAAAAATCTAAATGACTGCCTCGAAACATGCAAACGTTACTGAAAGTAACATGTCGGAAAGACTGTTTAATTCGTCAGTATTCACATTCTTCTCGACATGTTGTCTTCATTAACATTCGGCATAATTTACCTACTAAATGCAAACGCACTTTAGATAGTTTTTCAGCTAAGTTGTGTGTAATTATGGTTGAAGACATTCTTCTCCGTTGTATAAAAATCGCGTACCGTAAACCGGGGTCAAATTGATCTTCGGGTCGAAATTGATCACACGTTTTTCGGTTAGATTCAGCATATTTAAAAAAAATTCCTCTCATTTATCGTGCAGTTGGGAATCGATACTACACGATATTTACTTGGAAACTATTTGAAGTATGTTTTATCTAATGGAAAATCGTCTGATCAATTTCGACCCGGAGATCAATTTGACCCCGGTTTACGGTACAATACACAAACAAAAATAAATCAGATAACAGTTATATTGAATTGTGATAGGAAGATAACAACTTTCGGAAACATCATAACATTATTTCATTGAGTTTCGAATGAGCACACTGCATTAGGTTACCATATTTACGGCGACCCTTGCGTTCCTAATCCATCGACGACACACTACTGCTGTAAAACAACTCTCAAAGTAACATATCAAAGCACCGGAATCATGGTGGAATGGTTGAATAATTCCTCTGTACCACACGTGTGCAAGAGGAACGTCATCGGGTCGTACGGAGAAAAACCAGCTGCTAATACGTTTTGCTTAAAAGCGCTTTAACGCCGCGAGAGCACAACTTCCAAACAAAAAACAGTAGAATGTGAAAAATAATCTAAATCCTTTTTTAAATAAGGGAAAAATCAACAAAATTATTCAATAAGTCACACACAATAAACGCAGAGCCAATTCTCGCTAGTTAGCAATTAATTAAATTATTCAGTGTAGCAATCAGATGGAGCGATCGCAAACGCTTATGGCTAATTTGAGTCTAGAGCACAAACAATATGGCATTGGCAAACACTCGTGAAGACGAAAGTAAAGCTGAAATATGAAGCATAAGACATTCATGAAGCACTATAGAGAGAACAGAACAAAACAAAAAAGATAGCAGAAATATGAGCAGAGCAAGGAGACAAACAATTGTGAGACACAATATACACAACACACTTGCATACATCACTTACGAAATAACGGAAAACAGAAACACAGCGTACTAAATAAAGTGATCATCTTTTATTCGACGATCAAGTAAGTATAAATGGTTGTGGTTGTTTCAAGTTTTAAAAGAAAGAAAGCCGTGCATATTTTTATGTTTCAGGTACAATGTTGAAATTACGAGTAAGTATGTTTTATCACAATCCTTTATATCACAGGTTTTAAAGTTGTTCTTTTTTACCCTATTGAAAACAACTCAATATAAAGAAAATATAAATGCAGTTCTCTTTTGGTGATTGATTACCATCGTCCAATTTTGATTTTGCTTTTCTTTACTTTATTTGATACTAATGTCAATTTCTTGATTTTGCTTTGGCTGACCAAGCCATGTGGGAAATTACACTGTTTAAAATGCTTTGACATCCATGTGCGACTGTGGAATCGAGTTCAGTTCTAGGCCTGCTGGCGAAGGAGATACACGCTATGTCCAAAGGGAGGTATTATGAAAAGTGAATGTACCTCAAAAATTATTCGCTAGAACCATATTTTTGGACCTCTAGATTCAGAAAATGTGTGGTTTAAAATAATCCATCTTGGGTTTTTTTCCCATGCATTTTTATATGGGACGAAATTGACCTGAAAATGACTTTTTTCGATAATTGTATGGGAAAATATGAAAAACATAAAAAAATTCCAAAAACCCAAGATGAAATATTTTAAGCCGCACAGATTCTGAAACTAGAGGTCCAAAGCTACGATCCTGGGAAATAACATTTGAGGTACATTGGATTTTTATAATACTTCCCTTTGGACATAGCGTGAGATAGTCGAGTGACTCCATAGCTTGAAGGAATAGAAGCGCCCGTCTAGCGAATTGGGAGTCGTGAGTTCGAGTCTCACCGGAGTACGTGGATTTCTTTTCATAATTAAAATCTCAATTTGTTCATCGAGCACATGTTCTGTTGTGCACATGGATGTCAAAGCATTTTCAACAGTGTTATTTGATACTGTTTGATGCGTGATCCGTCACAATTCGGTTGGGGATCACTGAAATTGAGTTTTATTGCTTAATACAGCTAATAAACTAAGACTTTCATAAAATCTTTTTGTTGCGATACAATTGCGTGACTCTACATTCATCTAAGGGGGAACAAAGTTTTCTGTCAGATTGAGAAATAGAAGATACCTATGTGAAGAAGAGTAAAAAGAATTGGATTGAAATAGTAGAATAGCTTATAAGAAAGTTTAGGAAGTTGTAAGCATTAATACATAAAACTCATATATTCCAAGTAAGTGGTGCAATTTGTAAATTAAGCAGGTTTTCTACATCTACTCTTCAAATTACGATAGCAGACACTAACAGATCCGGTGAAACCGAAGCCTAGAGACGTCTGCCGAAAAGAGAGAAAGGGCTGCAGTGGAGGTCATACTGAAAAATTGTAATGAATTTAATATGAAGTGCAAGAGAAATAATACTAATAAATTATATATTTTTAGCTTTAGCTTATCGACCAAAAGAGCGACTTTTAGATTCGCTGAAAGAAGTTCAGCATTTGACCCTGCCCCCTTCCCTTCGGCAACACAGCTAAAATTTCCGCAAATTACAGCACGATCTAGGAAATGAAAGCATTAATTTTATAAACGCATAAAATTTTCAAATTTTCCCTTTGATTCCTTTTGGGATTCGCCCCAGGTATTTGTTCAGGAATTCCTCCAGGGGTTCCTTCAGGGATTCCTGCATGGATTCCTTTAGGAATTCCTCCTCTCTTCTCTGTGAATTCCTCCTGGGTTGTCCTTCTGGGATTCTTCTAGGACATATGTTCCCAAACTTTCAGGTGCGCGACTCCCTTTTGCCAGCAGACGTACTTTTCGTGACCCACCATAGAAATTTCCTCATTTGTTGTCTATTACAGTAAAATGGTCGACTGTCCATTGCGACCCCCTGGATGAAGGGCGGCGACACCCCTGGGAGGGTCGCGACCCACAGTTTGGGAAACCATGCTAGAAATTCCTCCTTGGATTCTTCTAGGAAATCCTCCCGGGATTTCTTGGGATTAGTGGATGGCTTCCACCTGGGGTTTCTGAAGGAAATCCACCTTTGATTCTTTCAAGAAATCCACCTGGGATTATTTCAGTTTTTTTAGGAATTTTTCGTGAATTTCTTCAAGAGTTTCTTAAGGATTTTTTCCTGGGGTTCCTTCAGGAATTGCTTTTAGGATTCCTTCAGGAGTTCTTCTTGGAATTTCTTTAGGAATTCTGATTGAACAATGCATTTTTTATTCTTTCAAAAAATACTCCCTGGATTATTTAACATTTTCCGGAAGTTCTAGTGAGATTCCTCAAGAATTTCCTCCTAGTTTCTTCTTAGGATTCCTTCCAGCATTCCCCTTGGGATTTTGTTCTTGATGGGATTTTTTTCCGGATTGCTTCTTAGATTGCTTTACTTCCTTTGGAATTTCTTCAGGAATTCATCCGGGAATTCTCTCCGCAACTTTTCCTAGCATTCATGCAGGGACTCCACCTGCGCTTACTTTTACATTACCTACACCTGGAGAATTTCTCCTGGGTTTCCTTCAGGAATTCCAGGGATTCTTTCGGAAAATTATTCAATAATTCCTGCCATGGTTTTTTCCACGGAATTTTAATAGATATTTAGTTTGGCATTTCTCTTGGAATTCCCCTCAGAAATTTGTATAGATGAATTACTTCAGGGATTCTTCCAGCAAGTACACCACAGATTCCTTCAGCAATTCTTCCAGGTATTCAGTCAGGAAATTCTACAGGGATTCGTCCAGAGTATTGTTTTTTCAGGCAATCCTTGAAGAGTTCCTCCAGTAATTGTTTCAGGGTTTTTCAATAATTCAGTAATTGTTTCTGGACTTATTCAAATATGCTTAAAACGATTCCTCGAAGCTCCTTTCAGGTGAACTTCAGGATATTTCCAAAAATTACCTTCAGTAAATCCTTCATGGATTCTCCAAGAATCTCTCCAGGAAATCTTACAACAATTTCTCTGGATATTATTTCAGAAGTTCCTCCAAGGATTACTCGGAGGGTTTCCTTTAGCGATAGTTTCAGAGCCTTTACGGAGATACCTTCAGGAGTTTCTGCAGAGAACTTTTTGGGAACACCTCAAGGGTTTTTCTTTCAGGAATTCAGGAATCATCCATGAAATTCCCAGATTTTCCGTTTGGAATTCGTTCAGGGATTCGTCTATCTATACTTTGTATCAGGAATTCCTCCAGAAACCCTTCTTGAATACCTGTAGCGATTTCGTACAAGAATTCTAATAGAGTTTGGCATTTCTCTTGGAATTCCCCCAGAAACTTCTAGATGAATTCCTTCAGGAATTCTTCCACAAATTCAATCAAGAATTTTGCTAGGGTGAGAACGTCTCCAATGATTGCTTCAGGAACTTCATTGATCCATTGCCATTTTTGCAGGTTTGTGTAAACTTTGAGACACTTGAAAGATGCCTCAATCAAATTCACGGGTTTGGTAGAACTTCTTCATTTTTCCATGACATTATTATATTTACACCCCAGCTTACGGTACGTTTCTATGTAGAAGATGCGTGGTTCTCCACAAAAAAAAGTAGTTTACGCAACTAGGTGCAGAATGAAGATTTTTACAGCACGAGTTGTACATTTACCCAACGAGGCTTGCCGAGTTGGATAATTACGACGAGGGCTGTAAAAATCGAGTTCTGCACCGAGGTGCGTACAACGTTTTTTGCAATTTCATAAATTACCACTTAAGGATAGTTTTTAACAAAACTTTCCCATCAAACTGCACACTGATGTTTATAGCCATGCAATGAGAACGACCAAAAGTTAAATGCATAATAACTAAAAATGTACCAAAATTTTCTATGTCGCTTACGTCACTTTGCAGAAGAACAACAGTAAAAACCTTCTTAAAAGCATCCTTAAATTCTCGGAATCCACTTCCAAACCTTTTGAAACACCCTTATACCATCGAAAACCCCTAAGCTCCTCGAAATGTATTGAAACCCATTTGAAATCACCATGAAACTTTCTGAAATACCAACTCCCCTAAATCTCTCGGAATCTCTTCCAGAACCACATTCTGAAGCCAACTGAATAGCATTGATACGTCTTGAATGAAACTCCTCTGACACATCCCTGAAACCCCCTGAGAAACTTCCTTTAGTTTATGTATGCAAATGATTATAGTTTAACTAACATTCTAGTGATCCTTCTTCGCGACCATCCATAATTCATCACAACCTTAAAAAATAGTCACAAAAGCTACATATGTTTTGACCAAATTTACAAAACGTAATCCAATTTCACCGGCAACAACATCAGCCAAATTTCAATCCCCCTTTTTTCCGATCTGTTCGTAAACAGCGTTCAATTATTAATCAGCTTCGGGATCAACAATTTTCATCGAATAAAGAGCACATTTTTTATGCATCCTTGCCAGCCGATGATGTGCCTCTGCAAACCGGCGCGGCGTTGTCCCTCGGTACCGCTCTATCTCGCATCACCACACGCCATATCGATTACCGACCGGCCGACCAGACTCCCATCGCCGGTTCAGTGATCACAGTTCATGTCGGTCGGTTTGCCCAGCCTGCCATTATGGAGCAGAGGATTTCAACTCCGGATACGCTCCGAATTTCAATGGAAATCCTCATTACAATATTAAATTATATTGCACTAATTATTACAATAACGGGATGAATAAAAATTCAAAAAAATAAGCAAACAAGTCTTCGAAATCCCCAAAGAATACAGTAAGCTCGACTTTCTAAAAAACATAAAAATCAATAAATACAAAATATGTTAAAAAATAAAAACAAAATAAAAAATTTCAAATACTAAACAGAAAAACTCAAGAAAGTTAAAAATTCCTCTCAAAGGGAAGACAAATTTCACTTGATTGAGGTACAGTTGATAACCACTGCCATAGTCAATAGGCTACTCCCCATGCAATCGACGTTCTTCTTAGGCCTTTGTTGACTTTGGTCGGTTTGATCTGGGGGGCATAAGATGAAACACGAAACCGTAATATGTTGACTCTGTGTCCGCATTTTCGCCGGGTTTGACCTTCTTTCCAGCAACGCCCCCATAGAGTGTGTTATTGTTGATTCAAAATGATGATTTATTATCGACAATATTAAATTCTGTAAAAAAAAGCATACTCTTCGGAAATAAGTCACATCTCTTACGATAGAACGAAAGAACGCCTATCACTCCAGCTTCAGCGCCTTCATGGTTTCTTTGTACAGCTTCTCCGCCAGCAAATCATCTTTGGCCAGCTCGGTGACGTCGGTTTGTTCGCAATCACTACCGAAAAGACAGAAAAAATGTCAGTACAGCGCATTCAGCTCATTCCTATCTCAACCCATCGCATCGGATACTCACTTGAAAAACTCTCCGGACACCTGGGCTAGATCCGGATCCGTTGCCAACCGGACCATCGTTTGTGCTCCCTGGTGGGGGTTCTTCATGAACAGCCACATCCACGGGTAGGTAAGAGCCCGGGCAAACAGTGCCCTCATGATGGGTGAGTACCGGAGGTGATCCGTGCCGCGTACTAACCCGGGACTGCACGCGTTTATGGTGACTTTCGATTTGGCTGCGGGCAAAATTTGATGAAAGTAAGTATAGGAACACCTAACGTAATCACACTTCATATAGCTAGTAGATAGATCGCATTATAGTAACTTATTTGTAGTGTTTGCAACAGATGGAGACGCATGGTATTTCAAAAAAAAATCAAGATGCCATTCTTCAAATTTTTTATTCCATTCGACGGTACGGTAAAGGCTGAGTAATGCGTATTACAGACCCCATTGAGGTCATTGGCCTTTTACCAGAAACTACTATCCCTGTCTCCTCGTGGCACCGACCGGGCTGCCAGATACCTTAACCCTTTGAAGTCGGAATTTTTCCAAGCATTATTATGGAGTTTTTTCAACGTTTTTCGGTAGTTTTGGTGGTCAATAGCATAAAAACGGTAGAATATTATGCAGAATATTTTTTCTGGATATCCTAGGTCACCCAAACTATTCTTGAGTTTTGATCCTTAACTCTACGGGTATAACGGTAACTTTTTTCATTATACAAAGCTACGATTTGAAATCTATCATGTCCAGTAAGTCTTCTGAAAGGTTATTAGACAATATTAGATCAGTCAGGATATCCTAGGTCATCCAAACTGTTCTTAAGTTTAGATCTTGAAGTCTACGGGTGTAACGGTATTTTTTTTTTTTCATTATACAAAGCTACGATTTGTAATCTATCATGTCCAGTAAGTCTTCTGAAAGGCTAATAGACAGTATCAAATCAGTCGGGATATCCTAGGTCATCCAAACTGTTCTTGAGTTTGGATCCTAAAGTCTACGGGTGTTATGCTAACTTCTTTCATTATACAAAGCTACAATTTGTAATCCATAATGTTCAGTAACTCTTCTAAAAGTTCAATGGACAGTATCAGATAAGTCAGGATATTCTAGATCATGCAAACTGTTCTTAATTTAAGATCCTAAAGTCTATGGGTGTAACGGTAACTTCTTTAATTATACAAAGCTACGATTTGTAATCTATTATGTCCAGTAAGTCTTCTGAAAGATAAATAGACAGTATCAGATCAGTCAGGATATCGTAGGTCATCCAAACTGTTCTTGAGTTTGGATCCTAAAGTCTAAGGGTGTAACGGTAACTTTTTTCATTATACTAAGCTACGATTTGTAATCTATTATGTCCAGTAAGGCTTCTGAAAGTTAAATAGACAGTATCAGATCAGTCAGGATATCGTAGGTCATCCAAACTGATCTTGAGTTCAGATCCTTAAATGTACGGGTGTAACGGTAACTTGTTTCATTATACAAAGCTGTGTGAGTCTTCTGAAAGATTAATAGACAGTATCAGATCAGTCGGGAAATCCTAGGTCATCCAAACTGTTCTTGAGTTTAGATCTTAAAGTCTACGGGTGTAACCGTAGCTTCTTTCATTAAAATCTGTAACACAAGTTTACAAAATAAAACGAAAGTCGTGAACTTCTGTCAACGACCGAAATTTTTGAAGCACAATTTAGCGCTGATTTCGAAACCGACCTTCAAAAATTTTTAAGTAGAACAGGTTTTGAGTTTTAGCTCAATATCGAGATTTACAACTTTTCAAAATATGCAATTTACTTAAATTCAAATATACTGCGTTTTGTTCAACCAATTTTAAATCTTATTCCATAAATTAAAAGCTGAATACAATACCATTCGATCATCTGAATACAGGTTTTGCGTCAGACTGACGAAATTCAAGCTATTGGCGAGTTTTAGGGACGATCTCCTTAAATTTTAGCAAAATTCCCAAAAATTTTTGAAGAAATGTATTTTTTTCAATAAGAAAAAAACAATTTAAAAATTCTTTCTCGACGTTTATTTGACATATCATATATAGGCGAGTTACAATAAAATTTACAGCTCAATCGGAGCATTGATTACGGAGAATAAGATGTTTGAAGTGAGCGACTTTGCTTAAAAATAGAACAAAAATCGATTTCAAATCATCAACCTTGTATGGAAAGTCGAAAAAATTTCCGCTCTACTGTAATTTTTTTGCTTCGCGTTTTCGAACTCAGGGCATGATTCTACACCAAAAATGATCATCAGCTTACCGAGTTCAAAAATGCTGTAAACTAGTATAATCTATCATCTCCAGTAAGTCTTCTGAAAGTTACAGTGGTTGTTTTTATCAACTTAGCTTTATAACGATAAGGAAGCCCATAATGTCCCAAAAATATATAACAACGCTTATTGTTCCTCTAACTACTTTGGTAAGTACAGTGAACTATGTAACACTACTTAACGTAGTGGCAAAAGCTATTATCACAAGTGTAGACCTGAAGCAATGGACTTCGGAGTAGTGTTGTTGATCTGGAATATCTCTAAACTATCTTGAAATGACTCATGATGTGCCAGGGGGATTACAGATTACAGTTTAAAGTGTATTGTGAGAATCAATACTGTTACTATCGAGAGCTAAACTTCAGGATAGTTTGAACAACTCTCAGGATCCCAAAGGTTCATAATAATATATAGTAGACTTCAGGTTGGTACAGCCCCCGCGATTGATTATGAAACGATACTCAGTATGACAGATATAGCTGATATTACGAGAGTAGACCTGGAGTTCTGAACTCAAAAACAGTTTGGCAGACCTGGAACATTCCCATAGTGTCTCTAAATGATATTTCAGATTTCAAGAGCTTCACGGATCTCAGCAGATTATACTATGCTATTATTTATGGTGAAAACACATAAAGTTTTTCTTGTAGATTTGAAGGACTTTATTATAGGGGAACTTACGTATTTTCGGCAGTTTTTTTCTCTTCGTCATGGGGTTTTTTTGAAACCTGTTGGCCTCAGAGTTGGCCTCAAATCCTTCCCAACCAAGCTGAGTTTTATGCCCAAATTTTAGGCAATTCGACTCGCAAAAACCCGTCATGACGAAGAGAACAAACCTGCCGATAATACCCTTCGTCACCCTTTAACAGTTTGGACGAAAAATGTAACCTTCAGATTGGTCCATTATCCACGAATAAATATGCAACGATACTCAGTATAGCAGTTATGGCTGTTGTTACGACTGTAGACCTGAAGTCCTGAACTCTAAGGTAGTTTGGCTGATCTGGAATATCCCTGTAGTGTCTATAAATGACATTTGAGATTTCAAGAGCTTCACAAGTCCCAGCAGATTATGCAATACAGTCAACTTTCGGTCGTTGGGCTACGTTTAGGTGGGCTACGTTTTAACTGGGCGCCCGTTAGGTGGGCTATAGCCCAATTAAAACGAAGTCAAACGTCACTTTTTGACGTGAAGCACAATTTGTCAAGGTTGGTAGCGCTGAATTTCTGTTGTTAAAGATTACTTGACAGCTGAAAGCTCTAAGCCCAGTTAGTGAAAGTTTTTCACTAACTGGGCTAAGAGCTTAGTGCAACGAACGAAAGTTGACTGTACTTACAATTTATGGCGAAAACACATAAAGCTTTTCTGGTAGAATTGCAGGACTTCATTATAGAACAATTTGGACGACTCTGAATGTCCCAAAAGATTATAATAAGCTAGTAGACTTCAGATTGCTCCAGTAATTGCGCTTGTTTATGCAACGTTACTCAGTAAAACAGATATGGCTACTGTTACGAGTGTAGACCTGAAGTTCTGAACTACAATGTAGTTTGGCTGACCTGGAATATCCCTGTAGTGTCTCTAAATGACATTTGAGATTTTAAGAGCTTCGCGGATCCCAGCAGATTATGCAATATTACTATTTATGGCGAAAACACATTAATTTTTTCTTGCAGATTTGAAGGACTTCATTATATAACAGTTTGGACGACCCTAAATGTCCCAAAGGTTTCCAATAAGCTAGTTGACTTCAGGTTGCTCCAGTAACTACGGTTGATTATACAACGTTACTCAGTACAACAATTATATCTACTGTTACGAGTGTAGACCTGAAGTTCTGAACTCCAAGGTAGTTTGGCTGACCTGGAATATCCCTATAGTGTTTATAAATGATATTGTAGATGTCAAGAGCTTTACGGATCCCAGTAGCTTATGCAATGCTATTATTTGAGGACTTCACTATGGGACAGTTTGGAACACCTAGAACATCCTAGAATATAAAATACCTTTTGATAACCTTAACGAAGGCTAAATGAATACATATAAACGTAACCCACATCCAAGCTCAGCTTTTAGAACAACTAGTATGCCAATTATTTCGTTTTTCCAAATTTTATGGTGTTCAGGATGTTCTAGGTTTTCAATGAAGTCCCAAATACAAATATTCCTATTTTTCTTTAATAGAGGACTTTGCAATAACTTTGCCGAAGACAGTATTCTGTTTTATCGAATGGGTGAATTTATACAGCCGTTTCTATGTTGGGGTCATATATGACCCCTCCGGCTCCAAAGTGTCAAGGAAAATCGGTTAACCAAGCCCGGTGGGAGGTTTGGTCATAGGCTGTCAGGAGAACAGGGGGAGAATTTGCGTAGCTAGAGGGGGACCTGGGGGCCCAGCCCCCATAGAATTTCTTCATGACTTTCAATGGGGGAATTAGAAAAAAATTGTCTTAATAACAATCTGAAAAGGACTTCTAGTAGAATTCCCGGAGAAATCCCTAGATGAATTTCTAGAGAAATCTCTGGAGGAATTCTTGGATAAATTCGTGGAGGAATTCCTAATGCAATTCCTGGTGGAATTCCTGCAGAAATACCTTAAGGAGAAATTCCTGGAGGACTATTTGAAGAAATTCTTGGATGAATTCCTGAAGCACTCCCTGGAAGAAATCCTCAAGGACTCTCTCGATGAATTCTTGGAGGATTCCCTACAGGAAATCTGGGAGGAATCTCTGTAGGATTTTCTGAAGAAACCTCTTGAGAAATTCCTGGAGAAATCCTCAGAGGAATTTCTAGAGAATTTATTGGAAGAATTCCTGGGAGTTTTTGGAAAAATCCCTGGAGAAATCCCTGAAGCAATTTATGGAGAAACCTCAGGAGGAATGCATGGAGGAACTTCTGGACAGATCTCTGGCGGAATCCCAGGAGGAATTCCTGGAGAAATCCCTAGAATTTTTTTTTTAAAGAAATTCCGTGGAACTATCCATAAATGAATTCCTGGAGGATTCTCTGAAGAAATTCCTGGATGAATTCCTGTAACAAACCCTGGATGAATTCCTGGAGAATTCCCTAGAGGAAACCTGGGAGGAATCCCTGGATAAATTTCTGAAGAAACCTCTTGAGGAATCCTTAGAGAAACTCTTGGAAGACTACCTGGGAGAATTCTTGGAAAAATCCCTAGAGGAATCCCTGAAGCAATTTCTGGAGGAATCTCAGGAGGAATGCCTGGAGAAATTTCTGGACAAATCCCTAGTGGAATCCCAGGAGGATTTCCTTAAGAAATAGCTAGAAAAATTATTGGAGTAATTCCATAAAAATATCCCAGGAAGAATTCCTGGAGGAATACTTGAATGAATTCTTTGAAAAATCGCTAGAGGAATTCTGGAACGAATCCCTGGAGAAGTTTCTGAAGAAATTCCTAGAGAAATTCCCAGAGGAACTTCTGGAAGATTTCCAACATTAATTCTTGGAGGAACTTCTGGAGGAATTCCTGGAGATATATCTAGAAGAATCCTAAGAGGAATCTGTAGAGACATTTCTGGAGGAATAATCGGAAGAATTCCTGGTGGAATCTCTGGAAGAATTCAAAGAGAAATCCCTGGAAAAATTTCTGAAGAAAATCCTAAAGAAATTCCCAGAGGAATTTCTGAAGAAATATCAGCAGGAAAAAATTCAGGATAAGTTGCTGGAGGAAACCCTGGAAGAATTCCTGAAAAAAATCTGAAGGAATCCATGGAGGAATTCCTAGAGAAATTCCTGGATCAGTTCCTGGAGAAATTCCTGGAGGAATTCCTAAAGAAATATCAGGGGTGATTCCAGGAGGGGTCCCTAGATAGCTGGAATAATTCCTGCATAAATTATAGAAGGAATTCCTGGGGGAATTTCTGAAGGAATTCCTATAGAATTCCTGAAAAATTGCTTGAATGAATTTCTAGAGGAATCTCGGAAGGAATTCATGCAGGAATCCCTGGAGAAATTCTTGGAATAATTCCTTGATAAATTCTGGGAAAAATTCCTGGGGAAATTTCTAAAGGAATCCCAAGAGGATTTCCTAGAGAAACTTCTCGAGAAATTGCTGTAGTTATATCTAGGAATTCCTGGAGAAATTTCTGGATCAATGTCTGGAGAAATTTCTGAAAGAATTCCTGGGGTAACTCCTGGTGGAATTCTAAAAGGTATTACTGGAGGAGTCCCTGAATGAAATCCTGGAGGAATCCCTGAATATGAATCCCTGGAGAAACTCCTGGAGGAATGCCTGGAGGTATTCCTAAAGAAATTCTTAGAGCAATCCCTAGTGGATTTCCTGAAGGAAACCCTAGAGGAACGCGTAGAGGACCCGACTAGAAGATTCTAACAAAAAAATAACAAAATTATAACAAACCCTGATATTTATAACTCATTGTGATATAATCAAGATTTTATTACTTTGATTTTGATTAGACCGGTGTATTTTTTGTTACAATTTTAGTTATTTTAACATCATCCTGCACCTAGTTTATAACATAATAAGTTATAGAAAAAAATTTAACATCATAACACAATATGTTATAAACTTCATAGATTTTTCTAGTCGGGGAACCTCTGGCGAAATTGCTGAAGACATGCCTACGGAAATTCGTGGAAGAATCTTTAGAGATAATCCTTAAAAAATCTGTAAATGAATTCCTGGAGGAAGCACTGCATGAATTCCATGAGGAATCCCTAGAGAATTTCCTTGAAGAAGCAATCGAGCACTTTCAGGAGGAATCCCTGAAAGAATTCCTGAAGGAATCCCTGGACGAATCTCTAGAAGAATTCCTTGAGGTATCTCTAGAAGAATACTTGTAGGAATCTCTGGTGGAATTCGTAGAGGAATTCCCGGAAAAATTTTAAGAGGAATAACCATAGAAGTTGTTCCCGAAAGAATTACAGAAGGAAATCCCGGGAAAGCCCTGGAGGAATTCTTGGAGGAATTTGTGAAGAATCCCCATGATGAATCGCGGAAGCAATCCCATAAGGAATTCGTTAGGGAACCTCAGGAAAGCTTTCTTAGCGAATTCCAGGAAGAATTTCAGTGGTAGTGTTGGTAAACTCACACTCAAAGCACACTCATGAACCGCTCCTGCGTGAACAAATTCGCACGCGATTCTGAATCTCTGAATTCTCACGCGCGAGAATTTCATTCAAAATCTCGCTCTCATGAGTCAAGCGCCGCAATCTCGTTCGCTTGTAAAACGAATCCAAATCAATTTGAACCGCATTCAATGTTGCTGTACACTAGATTTGCTTTTGTTCTATCATACAATCCTAAAAACTTCGATGTAAATATTAAATCGCGCGTGAAACAACTCAACCATGAGTTTTGAGGATTTGAGTTTTTACCAACACTGTTCTATAGTAATCCATGGATAAAATAATCTGAAGAAATGCATGCCTGCAGTGATTTTTGCACAAATTATTGAAAGTTTAAAAAACTCCTGAAAATTTTTTTGAAAAATCTGTAGTATGATTTGAAAAAAATAAAAGACATTCCTGCAGAAATACTTCGAAAATTCCAGATGAAATTATTGAAGCAATCTCCAGCAGAGTTCAGGAAGGAATATATGGAGAAATCACTGAAGGAATACCTGCAGACACACCTTAATGGATCTCTGTAGAAACTCCTGAAGGAAAGCCCGAAAACACTTGAACAATCTGAAGACACCTCTAAAGATCTTTATCGATATTCCCTAGGAGCAAGACATTGTGCAACTCTGAGAGATTCTGAGTTACTCTTTTTATCGATGATCGACGAAATTTGTTTGAAGACATCCTTAAAACTGTAATTTTCATTCAGCACGCGCAACATTTTGCAGTTTGACATAGGTACCAGATCACACTTTGGCATCAATGGGATAAATTCTGAATAACACTTCGGGCACAGATTTACTCTCGTTAGATCTATCTTTCTCCTAGGATATTCCAGGACAAATCCCCGAATAAATTTGTGGGGGAAAGCATAGATGAATTCTTGAAAGAATCTCTGATGGAATTCATGATGGAATCACTGCAATCCTAGAGGAATAGGCTCCTAAAGGCCTATCTCAATTTCTGTATAATTCGATCAAGCATTGATAAAAACGACATGTTTACTCATTTTTTAAGTATTCCTATTAGGTAAAGCCCATAAAATATATTTTCAAAAATTTTAATAATTTTTGCAACACTCCTTGTTTAGCACTCAATTTTGGGTAAATTTTGTTTACCGTGTATGTCAAACAGGAACATTTGTTGTCAAAAGTGAGCCAATGTGGTGTCTTTTGCAACCCGCCGTTTCACTTTCGTTACGTCAAGGTTGACCTCGAATGTCAAACAAGACCTGCTCATCATTATTTTATTTTCGAGTTTATTAACTATTCTGTTATTGTTTAAGTTCGGAAAAATTACCATTGAGATCAGAAAACCATGCTCTTTCGTGTTATGCACCAAAAGCGGGAAAATATTTTTCATTTTAGGACCCTATTGTTCATACTCAAAAAGTTTACTGAACTAGAAACAAATCTAAAACAGTCATTTTGATTCCTTAAACTGCACCGCCGATTTGCATATACACATATCGGGCGCCTATGCCGCTTAAAAATCATCCCAAGGCATGTATTAAAAGTCAGCCCCCTACGCCAATGCATTGTCCTCTGGAAAGTTAGGGGGTTGGTGTCTGGCCCTGCAAGCCAGCCATAAAAAAACATAGCATAAGTAAAGTGTTATCGCGACGGAAGATGTCGAATCACCGAATCGAAAAACTACATTTACTTTGCATTTACTATAGAAACATTTATTCTAATAAAACGGTAGCATCGAGTACAAAAAACGTGTCTTGAATGATTTCAGGTCAAGGTTATATAATAGTAAACATAATACATATGAATGACAGAACAATATCAGGTTCGTATTCAGGGAGAGAAATATAGATAGCAGGGGTTGCCAACTCAATACGCCCGCTCAAACACTGCAATCTGCCACTCCAATAGAGAGACGATGCTTCCGGAACGCTGGTGCGGGAAGACCCTTCGTTAGCATATCGGCTTGTTGTTCTGAAGACTGAACGTAGTCAACTGCAATACATCCTTTATCAATCAGTTCTCGAACAAAGAAATGTTTAACATCCACATGCTTTAATCTGGCTGAGTCCTTGGGAGTAGAAGCAATCCGAAGGGTTGATTGGTTATCTTCGTGCACCAATACAGCTTCCGTTGAAGTGAATCCCAAATCACGTAGAATACGCACCAACCATTGGCAGTGGCACGCAGCAGCAGTCAGAGCAACTAGTTCTGCCTCTGTTGATGATAAGGCCACCGTGGTTTGTTTCTTCGCAGTCCAACTAACCGTTGAACCAAATACCTTGTACACCGCTCCTGTAACCGACCGACGATCTGACGCATCGTTCCCCCAGTCGGCGTCTGAGTAGGCTTCAAGCAACGGTCCATTGCTGTCTCCTTTGTACACCAGCCCGAAGTCGATCGTCCCTTTCACATAACGCAGAACTCTACGAAGATGGACCCAGTGTTCCTCAGTTGGACAAGTCTGGAACTGACTGAAAAAGTTTGCTGCTACTGCTAAGTCCGGTCGAGTAGTCATTGATGCATACATAATACAGCCTACCAGCTCTCGATACGGCTTGTCAGTCCTTTTATCCGGTTCAATCTTGGTCAATTTCAGCTTGTTCTCTAGAGGCGTTGAAATCGGTCGACAATCTTCCATTTGGAAACGTCTGAGGAGTCCTTCCAAATAGCTTCGCTGGCTGATCCGCATAGTTTTCTTGGAATCATCCCGCTCAATCTTCATACCCAGAAAGCATTTCACAGGCCCCACGTCGGTCATTTCAAACTCTCGAGACAAAGCCGCTTTAATCTTCTCAACGAATTTCTCAGATGGTCCAACTACCAGTACATCGTCAACGTAGAGAACGAGAATGACACGCTGGTTGCCAGATCCCAGGGTGTACAATAGGGCAGTTCAGACTTTAAACATGTTAAAAATTGAAAGCTCCCATATGTTCATTACAATCCTTGGTGCAAAACTAGAGTCCTGTCAAATTTTTAGCCATTTCTGTGGTGATTTAATGGTGGCCCAAAAGCAAAATAGGTTTATATGGGAATTACTATGGAGAATTTTTGAATAAAGTTCTACGCGCTGTAGAGCATTGCCACATGGATGTAGGCGTTGGGTCAAAGCCAAATTGAATTCTTCAGATTTCAATGATGAATATTGCCGAAGACCGCAACTCGTTTCGACTCACGAGACAGAAGTTATTAATCAATTTTCATTCATGCATGCTTGAACAGAAGACCAGAGCTCGATCGACACGCTTGACACGCAATCATAGTATGCGTTTTACCTTCTTGCACATCTTGCAGGACATCGTGCATAAAGATGCGCATGCGAGTGAAAATTTGTTTAATAACTTTTTCCCCGATTGTCGAAATAAGTTCCGGTCTTCGGCAACATTCATCATTGAGATTTGAAGAATTCAATTTGGCTTTGACCCTGTGACTTCATCCATGTGGTAATGCTCTACAGCGCGAAGATCCTTTTTCAAAAATTCTCCATAGTAATTCCCATATAAACCTATTTTGCTCTTGGGCCACCATTAAATCACCACAGAAATGGCTGAAAAGTTGACAGGACTCTACTTTTCCACCAAGGATTGTAACGAACATATGGGAGCTTTGGATTTTTGACATGTTTAAAGTCTAAACTGCCCTAGTGTACAAACAGAGATCGTTATCGCTCCTCTTGAAACCAAGCCGCAGCACAAATTGATGAAACCGCTCATTCCACGAACGAGAAGCTTGTTTCAGCCCATAAAGCGATCTGTTCAGCCGACAGACTAGTCCTTCGTGTTGCTCAAATCCGTCGGGTTGCACCATATAGATTTTCTCAGATAGTCTTCCGTTCAGGAAGGCTGTCTTCACGTCCATTTGATGAACAGCCATTCCTTCACGATTAGCCAAAGCCAATACAGTGCGCAGAGTATCCAAACGGGCCACGGGTGAGTAAGTCTCGGTATAATCGAATCCATGCTTCTGGGTGAATCCTCTCGCTACGAGCCTTGCTTTGTAGCGAGCCGGCTGATCGTCTTCAGGTTTCTTTATCTTGAACACCCATTTGCAAATGATTGCTTTTCTTCCTGTGGGCAGCTGTACAAGAGTCCAGGTGTCGTTCTTTGCCAGTGAATCCATTTCTTCTTGCATTGCCTTCTTCCATAGCGGCCAATCACTTCGCATCTTCAACTCCGACAACTTCTCAGGCAAATTTTCCACATAACTCAGCGCATTGAGTGCATAACTGACGTATTCCACCTCGTAGTCTTTATGCCACCCTGGCGCTTTGCGATCGCGTACTGATCTTCTCTCAGAACGTTCAGCAATCTCGTTTCCACCATCACTTTGCACTGGTTCTTCACGGAAACTTGCGTATTCTTCTTCGTCGGACTCAGAACTGATATCAGCAACAGCTTCATCATCTTCTTCCACTGCGGGCAATCGGATCACTGCAACTTCATTCGCTGGATTCTTCGAGTTCTTCATTTCTTCTTCGGCATGTTCTTCGGATTCCGCCGTTTCTTTCCACGCCTTCGGATCCAACTTCTTACGACGTTCTTTCGGAACATGGACATATGCTACAGAACCGAACACGCGAAGCTTCGAAACGTTCGATTTCCGTCCTTCCCACAGTTCGAAAGGGGTTTTGTTCAACTCGATAGCACTCGACGGACATCTGTTCGAAATGTACGCGGCTACTTGCACTGCTTGTACCCAAAACACTTTACCGATCTTCGAATCTACTAGCATCGAACGCGCTTTTTCAACAAGAGTGCGATTCATTCTTTCACTGGTTCCGTTTTGCTCCGGCGTATAAGGTACAGTCCATTCGATTTGAATCCCTTTATTACGGCAGAACCCCACGAATCGCTTGTTGCAATATTCACCTCCATTATCACATTTCAAACGGGAAATCTTCGTTCCGAACTTGGCCGTGACCAAAGCTTCATAGTACTCGAACCACTCGCGAACTTCATCCTTCGTTTTCATTGGAAACACCATTACGAAATGAGACCAATCGTCAATAAACGTTACAAAGAACCTTTCACCATTTCGTCCGGTCGGCGTTATTGGTCCGCAAACATCCGAATGGATAACTTCCAGCGCCCGCGACGATTGCCTACCTTTGCGCTTGGGGAAAGGCTTCCGCGTTTGCTTTGCGATCACGCAAGGTTCGCACACGATCGATTCTTCACCAACGTTCTTCTTGGGCGTCATACCATCTACCATGTTCTTATCAATTAACTGTTCGAGATGCTTCATGCTTGCATGGCCAAACCTGCGATGCCAGAGTTCCAGCCGTTTTGAAATCCGACCACAGGCCAACATCGATTCGTTGTCACATTCTGTATAAAGATCCAGCTCATACAGTTTCCCGTGACGTGCACCAGTTGCCACGATTTCGGACCCTTTGTAAACATCCACTTTTCCGTTACCGAATACCACTTTCATGCCCTTCATTTCTATCTTCAACACCGAAAACAAATTACATCGCAATGAAGGAACATAAAGGACGTCATCAACTGTACATGGAAAACGCACATTGTTCACAACAGACACCAGTTTTATTCTTCCGGAGTGATGCGCCGTGATCCACTCGCCATCCTTGGCGACAGCAATTTTCACTAGGTTCTTCAGTGGCCTTAGCACCTCGAATAGAGCCTTATCATTCACTATATGGTCTGAGCACCCTGAGTCAATTATCCACTGCACTTTTCTTCGCTTCGAAATTTCACAACTATCTCTCTGGACAACCAACGAAACTGCATTTCCATCCGCCAGATTAGCCCTCCCTGCGGCCTGCGGCTGGTTCTTCGGACAGTCGGTTAGTTTATGACCTTCTTCCTGGCACCCGAAACACTTGAACTTCTTCTTCTTTGGTCGCTGCTTCTTCGAACCCGCGAAGGCGGCACCGCTCGTTGGCGAAGTAACTGATTCGACGCCCAGCCCCTTCTGCTTAATCTCCTCGTCCAAGAGACGGCACTTGACAAACTCCAAGGACAAATTTTCCTCTGGCATTGTCTCTAGCGCTGTCACAACTGTAGAATAAGCCGGACCAAGAGTCAGGAGCAGATGACAAACTACATCCAGATCCTCCATCGCTGCACCCGTGTTACGGTAATCCCGAACCAGACGGTCAAATTGAAGAAAATGATCCTGAAGCGTGCCTGACTCGTATCTCATCACAAGCATTTTACGCTTTAGGTGCATCCGACTGGCGATGCTCTTACGTTCGAAGACACGGACTAAGGCATCGTAAATCTGTTTCGGTGTCTGCTTCTCCTTCACATATTCCAACATCGAATCGTGAATGCGGGACACCAGGAACGATTTGCACTTCCTATCCTTCTTCAGTCGTTTCTCTCGATTCGCCTTTTTCTGAGCTCGTACTTCAGCAGTATCGCCCGCTGCCTCTTTGAGCTCTTCCAAATACGCCAGCTCCGAATCCAAACACTCAACAAGCTCGTATTCCTCAAGTGCTATCCTCATTCGGAACTTCCAGGCGGTGAAGTTTAATCCATCGAACAACGGCAACTGAAACTTTCTTTCTTCCTCGCTCATGATTGCACTTTCACCGCGCGCTCCGCGTTTCTGGGCATCACAACCTAAAGTGTTATCGCGACGGAAGATGTCGAATCACCGAATCGAAAAACTACATTTACTTCGCATTTACTATAGAAACATTTATTCTAATAAAACGGTAACATCGAGTACAAAAAACGTGTCTTGAATGATTTCAGGTCAAGGTTATATAATAGTAAACATAATACATATGAATGACAGAACAATATCAGGTTCGTATTCAGGGAGAGAAATATAGATAGCAGGGGTTGCCAACTCAATAATAAGAAAGTCAATTACAGAATAATACCAACTCGGTACGTGTAACTGCCAATCTCCTGACTTCATCGGGAGTAGTGCATGCACGTCGATCTGCTGAGGGATCGCAAATTCAGCATCGTAGCGCAGCGCTAGAGCAGGTATGTTCTACTGGATCAATGGTGCGAACACTTAGAGGTAATCATTGTGGAACAACAGAGGGGACTGATCGACAGACACGGGCTCCCGACAGGTCAGCGGAATACTGAAATCATCCGTACAATGCGTTTTGGTAATACGATCACGATCACGATCGTTTGGTAATACAAGGAAAAACTACAAGAGAGACGGACTACTTTGAAACACGTCTTTATTCGTACTTCGAGCATAGGCTGAATGCCCTTTTTTCTCTGGTGTTGTTCGATCCACGTTGTAATACCCGACGAGTTTCAACTACTCACCCCTCGCAGCTGACAACTTCAACTTGCGGCTAGCAGTCTTCAACAAGTATCGTACGACCCTTTTGAGTTCAACCCAATCGGTCTCCGTGGGATTGCAGTTCTACCTGCCAAAAGTAGACACACTTTCGGGTACGTCCGGGCTTGTAATGCAGTGCACCGCTAGAGCAGAGCTCCCACCAGGATGTGGTAGAACTCATTCGATATCAGTGGCTGACTGTTCTTCCGGCTGCGAATATTCCCGATCTCATCTTGAGGCGTACTCGTTACAATCATGTCAGCGACATAAATTAAATGTTAGATGACATCGGACACATTTTACTCATAGAATAGAGCCATGAATTTGCTACCGATTGTGTGAAACCGAGATCTCGTAAGGCTCCGCTTGAGACCATACTTTTGACTGTTGAATATACACCTCCTCCTTAATCTTCTCGTAGAGATAGGCGCTCTTCACGTCGAGATAGTGTATTTACATGTATCTTCTTTTGACAGTCAGGAGAATCATCACCGGAGCAAAGACGGCATCATAATCTACTCCAGACCTCAGCGAAAAGCCACTTGCGACTAGCTGGGATTTGAACCGGGAAACGTAGCCAGAACTGTCATGCATCCTCTTATATACCCTTTAACAGTTGATTCCATAGCCCTTGCTCGGTTCCGGAAACTGCTTCCTCGTAGGCAGCTGGCATCAATAGTGTATCAACGTAGTCATTCAATACATGTTTGGGGATCTTTGCTGTTCAAACGATCGACAACTTTCGCTCCCGAGTTTCTGTCGCTATCGGCTATCGGCTGATGACATCGACGATGGAGCTCCACGTTGGAGATCCATCTGTGACGCCACCATTCACGAATTATATACCGCAGGCATCTATTGATGAAGACCTGCAGCCGTTGAGTGTTCACCACTGATACACACCAGGTTTCACTGGCGTATAGCAGCACAGATTTCACGTTCGAGTTAAAAATTTGGATTTTGGTGCGTCGACTGCCCTGGTTGTTTTTCCATACATTTCTTAAATTCGCAAAAGCAGCCCTCATCTTCTTGATACGTGTACCTATGTCGATCTTGGTGCCGCCATCGGCCGCCATTTGGCTAACAAGATATTGGAAGCTTTCAACATCCTCCACTGATTGTCCAGCTACCGCAAAGCTGGAAGGGTTGACCGTATTTACATCCAACGATTTGATCTTGTTGACGTTGATGGTAAGACCTGCCGCTGAGGAGCGATTGGCAAGATCATCGATCAGTCGAGTCAAGCACAAGACACTGAAGACGACCTTACAGTTGAGGTCAAAATACGTATCTGTCAAAGGATGCATCTTAGTGGAATTCAAAGGAACAGTACTTAACCCAATTTTCTATTTACTTACAGATATTCCCCTAACAAGCCCAGGTTAATCATCATCAAGATCATCGAGCTTGCTCTGCATATCAGAGCGCCGTTAAGCTAGGAGAGCAACGTGATCAGCCAATTCGAAGTCATTTAGGTACTTCATGGTAATGGGTTGCCACAGCAATCCTCGATTTGGTTCACGGTCAATCGCAACACTCAGGATCTCGTCGATTACGATGAGGAACAGTAGCGGTGACAGTATACATCCTTGCCTCACTCCAGCAACGACCCGGATGGGATCGGACAAAACACCGTTGTGCAGTACTCTGCACAAAAATGCCCTGTTCTGTGCTTCAATGAGGCCGATGATTTAATCAGGAAGACTCTTGCGCGTGGAGGGCTTCCCACATGTTTCCGTGATTGAGAAGGTCGAAAGTTTTTCCGTAATCAATGAACACCAGGTAGAGAGACTTTTGGAATTCGTTGATTTGCTTCAGGATAATACGGTGCGTAACAATATGGTCCACACAGGATCGTCCTGCACGGAATCCTCCATGCTGCCGTTGGAGAGTTACGGCTTCTTCTCCTGTATCCGGTTGAGGATCACTTTGCAGAGGACTTTGAGAACGATGCACAGTAACACGATGCCCCGCCAATTATCGCATACAGTCAGGTCACCCTTATTGGGTACCTTTACTAAGACGCCTTGCATCCAGTCGGCCGGAAATGCCGCAGTTTCCCGTATGTTGCAGAATAATTGATGCGGCATTTGTGCAGATATGTACTACGGGGTCAGCTTTGAGCATCTCAGCTGAGATGCGATCAACCTTTTCGGCTTTTCGGGCCCGTATGAAGTTGATCACCAATATTAACTTCTTTTCCCGATCAGCCTAGATAGCTGTGTAGTGTCGGTAGCGGTTAGTTCAACTGGCTAAGAATAGCACTACGGACCGCCTGTTCCAGTGGTAGGAATCCACTAATCAGGTGACCCCTAATTCATGGTGTTATGCGGCTTTACGCTTACCGTGCCTAGGAATGAATGGTTAAGGGGGTCTTATAAAAACCTAATCGCAAACGGAGCCTGTGGAGTACCAGGGCACCCTCCACAGTATTTGCCCTTACTGTGCTAACCGGAGCAATAGCGCGGTGGACCTTGTGTTTCTCCGAGACAATCAGCTGCCCTTCTTCAATCTCATACTTGAGGCTGAATAAGGGCGGGATTATGAAGATGTTATTAATTAGTTTAGATTTTCACCTATATTGGTTTCGCATTATGCGTTTTACACAGTGTATTCTGTGCATCCTCGCCTTTGGCGCACTCAAATCGATACCGATCTGGCTTTATTGCTGCTGTTCTTTTTTGTGCTGTGATTGTTAAGAGTTTAGTCTTGCCTAGTTTGGGTAGTGGCTAAGGTTAGGATAGCTCAGATCAATCTTCAGCACAAAAGAACAGCAACGATCAATCTTTGTAGACTTATGTAAAATGGTACAGCCCAAGTGGCGTTAGTCCAAGAACCTTACTTTCGTAAGGGGAAACCTTGTGAATCCGGTGTTTGCTACTTTCAGTAAAAATGAAATGGCAAACTCACGTGTCATGCCTCGACCATGTGTGCTTGTCAACAACGCAATCGTTGCTACACTTATCTCTGAACTAACTACTAGAGATGTATGTGCTATCACAATCGATGTATCTGTTGGAAACCTCAACAGGAAATACGTTTATTGTTCGGTTTATATACCGCATGATGAACCATCCCCTACGGATGCTTTCAAGCAAGTTATCGCATACTGCACTTCAAAAGGCCTTCCGCTAATTGTTGGTAGTGATGCTAATGCTCACCATATAATCTGGGGCAGCTCAGACATCAATTTGAGAGGCTCCAGTTTGATGGAATACTTAAGTAGTACAGATCTTGGATTACTTAACATAGGCAACCGCCCAACCTTCATGGTATCTGGTAGAGAGGAAGTGTTAGACATAACGCTTTGCTCTAGCAGAATTAGTCATGAGCTGACCAATTGGCATGTGTCAGATGAAGAATCTTTATCTGACCATCGTTACATCTTTTTTGAACATGTGAATGTTACTTCGCAAACTTTGCGTTTCAGGAATCCCCGGTCAACCAACTGGGATCTCTTTACCGATTTGGTTGCAGCCAAATTTCATGGATACTCACCATCAACTGACACTCCAAGTGATTTGGATGATGCCGTTGATACTACAACGGCCTTCATCATGGAAGCTTTTGAAGAAGCCTGCCCTCTGCGGTCTGTGAAGACCACAAGAGGAACCCCTTGGTGGAACTCCGATCTGGCGAAGCTCAGGAAACAATGTAGAAAGAGTTGGAACAGACGACGTTCGGCTGGATCAGAGGCTTTCAGGTCGGCTCGCAAGGCCTACAGGAAAGCTCTCCGGTCTGCTGAACGATCCGGCTGGAAAAACCTTTGTACAAATGTTTCCAGCTTGAGTGAAGTCAGTCGGTTAAACAAAATCCTGGCGAAATCTAAGGATTTCCGGGTGAACGAACTTCGTTTGCCAAATGGCGATCTGACTTCCTCTGATGAGGAAGTTCTGGAATGCTTATTCAGCACACACTTCCCTGGATGTGTGGATATTACATCTTCGGATGATCCTGATGTCTTTTCTTGTAGTTATGATTCTTTAGCTTCGGCTCGGAGTATTGTAACTATAGAATCGATTGAGTGGGCTCTTAATAGCTTTGCTCCTTTCAAATCTCCTGGGGCAGATGGGATTTATCCTATTTTGCTTCAGAAGGGATTTGATCATTTCAAACATGTTTTGAAACAACTACTTGTTTGCAGTTTTGCTACAGGGTATATTCCCAAATCCTGGCGGGATATTACTGTGAAGTTTATTCCGAAAGTGGGTCGCGCGTCGTAGGAAGAAGCAAAGAACTTCAGACCTATCAGTTTGACCTCTTTTCTTCTGAAATGCTTAGAACGCATAGTCGATCATCACATCCGTGATGTTCATCTGGCCAATGTGCCTCTTCATGTGAACCAACATGCTTACCAATCTGGAAAGTCCACTGTGACTCTTTTACACAAAGTTGTTTACGATATCGAGAAGGCATTCGCTCAAAAGCAATCCTGCTTGGGTGTTTTCTTAGATATCGAGGGTGCATTTGACAACGTGTCTTTCGATACCATATTGGAAGCCGCACGGGGTCATGGTATATCTCAAATGATTTCCAATTGGATTCACCAAATGCTCAAAAACCGACATCTCTTCTCGACATTGCGTCAAGCGGCGATTAGGAAATTGAGTGTTTGTGGATGCCCCCAAGGGGGAGTCTTATCACCACTTTTATGGAATCTCGTAGCAGATACGCTATTGAGGCAACTCAATAATAGCGGTTTTCCTACTTATGGTTTTGCCGACGACTACCTAACATTGTTAGTCGGTATGTGCATCAGCACCCTTTTCGACCTGATGCAAAACGCTCTTCAGGTAGTTGAGGGTTGGTGTCGCCAATACGGCCTTTCGGTAAATCCGAGTAAAACATCTATTGTTCTTTTCACGGAAAAGCGGTTTTCCTACTTATGGTTTTGCCGACGACTACCTAACATTGTTAGTCGGTATGTGCATCAGCACCCTTTTCGACCTGATGCAAAACGCTCTTCAGGTAGTTGAGGGTTGGTGTCGCCAATACGGCCTTTCGGTAAATCCGAGTAAAACATCTATTGTTCTTTTCACGGAAAAGCGAAACCGTAATGGTGTTCGAACTTTGCGTCTCTTTGATTCTGAAATCAATGTGACTGAACAGGTAAAGTACGTTGGAGTCATTCTTGATTCCAAACTTTCCTGGACACCACATGTTGAGTTCAGAATCAAGAAAGCTTGTATGGCCTTCGGGCAATGCCGGCGAACCTTTGGTACAACTTGGGGTCTAAAACCCAAGTATATCAAATGGATCTACACAACTGTTGTTCGGCCAATATTGGCCTATGGATGTCTTGTGTGGTGGCAAAAGGGCGAAGTGAGAACGGTCCAATCAAAATTAGGCCATCTCCAAAGGATGTGCTTAATGGCGATGTCTGGAGCGTTCTCTTCAACTCCCACGGCAGCGCTCGAAGTTCTCTTTGACGTTGCCCCACTACACATTCATCTCAAACAAGAAGCACTTTCTTGCACTTACCGCCTATGGGTACTCGGTTTACTAGAGGAAACTCCTGTGAACCGCAGTTCAACACACACCTCGTTGTTTCCACTTTTGGTGAATTGGGACGAAGTTGTCCTTGCTCGAAGTGATCTTACAATTGCTTGTAATTTTCCATATAGGACATTTTCCACGAAACTCCCTTCCCGGGAAGAGTGGACATCTGGTTATCTGGAGAGAAGTATTTCAGACGGCATCGTATGTTACACTGATGGCTCCCTTCTCGAAGGTCGGGCAGGTGCTGGTGTTTATTCTCGTGAGCTAAGGCTGTATCAGTCTTATTCACTTGGCAGACACTGCACCGTTTTTCAGGCCGAAATCTTTGCTCTTATGTGCGGAGTGCAATCAGCACTTCAGCAGCACGTTATGGGCAAAGTAATATACTTCTGTTCAGATAGCCAGGCTGCTATTAAAGCACTTGCTTCGGCCAACTCCAGGTCGAAGATAGTTTTCAGCAAACTTCATAGATTCAGCAAACGCTGTTCACCTTGTATGGGTACCTGGCCATTCTTCCATCGCTGGAAATGAATTGGCTGATGAGTTAGCTTGCACTGGAGCATCACATGACTTCATTGGCCCTGAGCCAGCTATTCCTGTATCCAAGTGTTGGGTGAAGCATCAGATTGACACCTGGGCTGCCACTCAGCACAAACAATTCTGGAATAGTTTGGAGTCAAACAAAATTGTATTGTACTGAGCCATCTCTAGGGGTGGCAAAGTATCTAACAAATCTGTCAAAGCAGAATTGCAGCATGCTGGTCAAATCATTGACTGGCCACTGCCGACTCAGCTATCACATGGCGAATATTCAGCAAGCTGATTCATTTGCATGTGATAGCTGTGAATCCGATTATGGAACTTCGTATCATTTAATATGTAACTGTCCAGTTTTTGCGCAATTGCGTTTCCGAGTACTCGGGAAACACTTATTAAGTGAAACTGACTTCAGAAACCTGAATCTTCAGGACGTTTTGTTGTTCTTGACCCGCTGTGGTAAAGAGCTATAGGCTCTCTTTACGCTTTATGGATTATCACAGTGCCCTTCTCAGGGCGCTGTTCGAACCCATTGTGGCACGCTCATGCGTTATTACAGTGTCCTTTTCAGGACGCTATGTGAACCCATTGTGGTACGCTTTTGCGAGTATGACGATCCTATTCCCTTACCTGTCCTTTCCCATGTCCTATCCTTTTTCCTTCCCTTCTCCGTCAGGTAAATGATGAATAGGCTCGTGTTCATGGCGATGGCACAAATTTCCCGAATGGAGGAGAACGTGCCTCTAGAGGCGACCTACTGATACCTGATACCTGAAGGCGCCGTGAAACATCATAGAAGAGACGGATGTCTCGTTCGTAAACATAAAAAGAACTAATGCTATTATCTGACATGATGCACTGAAATGCACTGCGATACAGATAGCCCAAACAATGCATTGCATTTTAGTTTATGTATTCTAGGCAATACAAACCCGTAATCCGATTATATACAAACATGCAATATAAGAAATCACCATAAGACGTTGCCATAGACCACGAAGCTCCACTCTCGAGACCCTGCGACCATAAATTCCCGCAAGAAATATGCCCATCAAGCCCCCAATCAGTTCGCCGATAAATCTCATGCTCTTACCCTTTCGCAGCCGTCCGGCCAGGGCACGACTGGCCAGCACAATCGCCAGCTTCGAGTGCGAGAAGGCATCCCTCGCGTGGAACCCGGGCGCCCAGCTGCCAACATTCAGCGGATCCTCGATGTTCATCTTGCCGGCCGTGTAGCCATGGGCGGACACATTAATTACCCGTCCTTGTGGGGCCCGCTCGAGCAGCGGCAGCAGCAGCTGAGTTAGCAAAAAGTGTCCTAAAATGCGGAACCGGAAAGAACGGAGAGAACGAGAAAGAAGCATTGAGAATGGCGTCAAAGAATGGGACCAAGCTGTTTGGAGAGCCAAACAAGTGTAAAATTGATACAAATTGCTGTAGGTAGCCAGCAGCGGTCGACTGGTCGTACACACAGGTGGTTACCAATTCGGAACGCGAAATGGAGAAATTATCGTGATAAATTACCAGTTTCGGTGTTGAATGAGAAATATTTTACGGTCGTGGGAACACATGTACCTCGTCATTGTTGTCGTCGCCAAGAAGGCAGGTCGTAAGGGTTGACGAAGTGGCAAGAATGGTTATACTATTTGCTTATATAGTGGAGCTTCGTAGCCATGCGGTTAGTGTCACCAAGCTTCTAATCGCACCATGCTATGGGGTGAGGGTTCGATTCCCGCTCCGGGCGATGAAACTTTTCGTGAGGATAGTTTCTTCTCCGTATCCACTGATGCGTGCTCCGTGTGTCCGTTGTCTAGTGTTAAGTTTCATTCAGTTTGTACAGCCTCTAGCTGAAGACGGTGTCCGTGTGTTGTTTTTTAAAATATTTATTTGTTAACCTAACAACCCTTTGCAACCTAATTGTTTTCTATGCATTCGAATTGTAAACTGGACATTATCGTTAAGAAGTTTTTGTGTGATTCGTTGTGGCGATGTCAGTGAGTGACAAGAGGTCGTCTTGTCCGTGTCGATTGGGAGGTCATAATCCTTGAACTCGTGGATGGAAATTAAATTTTATTGATGAGCTCTTTCCGTGTATTTACTCAACAAATATTAAAAGGTGCATCACGCCAAGTGTCGACCCAAGTTCCCCAATCAGTTTATGTATCAAATTGTAGTTTTTTTTTTATTTCGTTAATTCGTTAATGTTTACTCTCAAAAAGAAATTGAATGAATAACTGGGGCAATATCTGCTTTTCAGATCAGTGTTCTAAGTGCACTGCTAAACTTCTGCATAGTCCCTAAATGTCACCCCCAGACCGTTCAAGCATATGTTCCCTCAGTCACAACACAATACCTAAATAATTGCACTGCAGATGCATCTCGAATCCATCGGTGGTTCGCTGCTCGGGATGAAATATGATGCCCGCATTGTTGATCAGCACGTCGACCTGCCGGTGGTGTGATTCGACCTCCCGCACGAACCGTCGCACGCAGTCGAACGACCGCAAATCCAGCGGGACCAGCTCCACCGAAGCACCGGAAATTTCGCGGATGATTGATTGACGAGCGCGGTCGCCTTTCTCCAGATCCCGGCACGCCATGATGACGTGGGCCGACCGACGCACCAGCTCTTTGCACAATGCCTGACCGATGCCACCGCTGGCTCCGGTTACGATAATCACCTGGTCGCGCACCAAATTCGAATTGGGGCAAACCTGGCCGCCCATGTACATCCTGTGGGTTAGAAGAAGGGTACGCGTAAGAATATAGAACCGAACGAATAAAGGGATCATTAGAACGAAAATTTTATTGTATCTTGTTTTTGGCTGCGTTAGAGCTTAATTAGCATAATTCGATTATGCTAATGGATTCTACTAATCTCCATCGAAAAGAAATGTGTACTAAGCACTTTTTTATGGGGAATGGCTTTTCTTGACCTTAGAAGGTGGGTGGTGTTATGAGCAAGGTTGCTGAGCAGAGAGAAAGAGAACATTGCGCTCAGAGAGAAAAAGGGAATATTACTAACAGCTGTGGATGGACTTGAATAAAGCTTCAGTTACGTTTTATACTCGAGACAACTCTGACTTATCTCTGCTGCCACTGATCTATCACGGTATCTCAGGTGGTCATAGTCCGCCGCGCTTGTCCGCATTGCCTTGGATTGAAGATATTTCAGCTGGCGACGAGGATGGGATATTTTTTCTGCGCGTCATTTAGGCTAAAAGAAGTAAAGCAAACAGGACGTTCTTCTCCATCTATCACATGAGACATCACTCCTCCTAATCCATAGCTGGACGCATCAGTAGTTACAACTATGGGCTTCATGGGGTCGAAGTATTCCAACAAACAAGGGCGAAGGAGAAAAGTTTTACAATCATTAAAAATTCGTTCGCATTCGTCTGTCCAAATAAATTTAACGTTCTTCTTCAACAAACCGTATAGGCACTGGATACGAGACGAAAGATTTGGAATAAATTTAGCATAATAATTAAGCAAACCCAGAAACGCCTTCAGCTCTGATTCATTCCGTGGAGCTTTAGCTTCACGAATCGTCTCTATTTTCTGTGGACACGGTTGTAAACCCTTATCAGAAAGAATGTGTCCCAAGAAAGGCAATTCTGTTACAAAAAATTTACATTTTTTTAAATTTACCTTTATATTAGCTCGGGCTAGGCGCTCTACCACTATAGCAAGTTTTCTTTGACAATCTTCCAAATCTCTTCCCGAAATTAAAACGTCGTCCAAATAGCATGAGACGTATTCCAGGCCGTGAAGAACTTGATCCATATTTTTTTGGAATATGGATGCGCTAGACGACGCTGCTTGCGGTAAACGATTGTAAATGTATAGGCCTTTTATGGTATTTATTACCATAAACTTTCTAGAAGCCTGAGACAACAAAAGGCACCCGCTAAATCAAGTGAGCAAAAAACTTTTGATCCTGAAAGAGAGGCGAAAATGTCCTGTGCGACAGGCAATGGGTAAGTATTAGGAATTATCACCTTGTTGATAGACACCTTGCAATCAATCACTAAGCGGATGCTTTGATCCTTCTTCATCACGATTACCACCGGTGATGCCCACTCGCTAGTCTCTACCGGTGTAATCACCCCATCTCTCTATAAAGAATCTAAATGCTCAATAACTTTGTTTCTCAATCTTAGCGGTACCGAATAAGCTTTCTTGAAAATAGGCTTATCGTCCTTTAATACTAGATCTCCTTCGTACCCAACTATTGGAGTTGAAAAATCCCAGATCTAACTTTAAACATAATTTAAAAGTAATGCATGACGACGAATCTTCACCGATCATTTCGACGCGTACTGACAGCTTTAATGACCAATTTGTTAATTTACGTTGCGGTGACCAGATTTATTATAAAAATGCTAACAAGACTGACATTAGACGATGGTTACCTGCAATCTTTATCAAACGTATTTCTGCAACTGTTTTCCAGATTTCGCTGAGCGGCAGATTGATAACGGCTCACAAACGACAACTCAAAGTTTCTGGTGATTCTCGCCGGAAAGCAGGTGCGACTTTCGTTTTCCGTGGAGAGAATATACCACACAATAGCAGAAAGCGTAGGAGGGAACAAGAAGCCGAAGATGCCGCAGTCGTGTCTGAGGAGGAGCCTGATTTTTATGGCTTTCCCGCCGAATCATTTATTTTTGAAGAGCAGACTCCGATCGAAAATCAGCTAGGCAATTTTGAAATCATCCAGCAGTCGAAGAAGTATCGAAGATCAGAACGGAATGCGAAGAAGAAACGGCGATCAGATTTTGTGTATTATTAGTATGTATTCAATTGAATGTTAGCAATAAGTGTTATTCCAATGCATGGATTTCGAAAATTGTTTTTTATATAGAATTATTTTACGGGACAAAAGTGCGCAGGCAGACTCGCTAGCCGAAGCCGACGAAGGCGAGAATGCCGCAAATGCCCGTGAAAGACATGTCTGAATAGGTATAGACCGATCCGGCTGATCGGCTGAAACGCTGGTTCGAGTACTTTGGAAATCTTTTTCGAGTGCCGGCCACGCCTCCAACGTCTCAACATGAGACACCAAGAGTTCGACGCATTACCCGTGTCAACCCGAAGCTCTATCATTGCAGGAGATAGAAACAACCATCCATGAAGTCGAACAGAGCCCCGGGGCTTGATCGCATATCAACCGAGATGCTCAAAGCTGGCCACTTCTGCATCAATTATTCTGTAACAAATAGGAGACAACACTTCCGGCCGACTAGATGAAAGGCGTCTTAGTAAACGAACCGTAAACTGGGGGGGTCATTAGTCCATACTAAAATTTTTATTTGTCCATACAAAATGGTCGTTGGCCGAACCACTAGATGAAAGGCGTCTTAGTAAACGAACCGTAAACTGGGGGGGGGGTCATTAGTCCATACTAAAATTTTTATTTGTCCATACAAAATGGTCGTTGGCCGAACCACCCCCACCCCCCCCCCCCCCCCTAATGACCACGTGGTTTATGGACAGCCCCTAAGTGCACCGAAGACGTCGAGACGATCCGAGGCAAATGTGCACTTTTATCACACTTTTTAGGCGTACCAAAAAAAGTGTGATAGTCCAATTTGAGATGTAGTCTGCAATAAAATTCTCAACGGTGAAAGTGTAAAAAATCACCCGGGCGCGCGCTTCAGTGAGGTTTTTGCGCCAAAGTGCGCGCTGCGGTGAAACACCGGAGAGTTCTCGCCCCGGCGACACCATAGAGGCTTGCATCAAAAACATAACCTCATCGAATTCTCATACGATTTGTAAACATTGCCCTCAAATTTTTTTTGAGGGCAAGGACGGCTTTATGGACCGACGCCGAAGGAAAGAAAGAGAAGGAGACAGTGATGACGTCAGCGTGCAAGCGCTCATAGTGATGATTCGGTGACTGCTGGGTGAAAACACGGGAGAGCGCCAGAGAGCGATGCGCGCGAAAGAGTGAGCCACACTCGATGAGCGCTTGCACGCTGACGTCATCATCATCTCCTTCTCTTTCTTTCCTTCGGCGTCTGTCCATAAAGCCGTCCTTGCCCTCAAAAAAAATTTGAGGGCAATGTTTACAAATCGTATGGGAATTCGATGAGGTTATGTTTTTGATGCAAGCCTCTATCCAAGGCGAACGAGCAAGAGCACGCACTAGCGCTTGGTCTACCCACCACCCAAAACAAGAGAAACTGGCTTCTTGGTGTGGTGAAAAATGTTCCTATCCCCAGTGTGGTTGAAAAACTGACGCCGCATTGAATCGCTACGGTGAAATGCCACACGCTAGTTCGGGAATACCCATTAAATGAGTTTTGAGTACCCATTTTTTGCTTCAGTATTGAGCTGTCAAATAATGGGTATTCTTCAAGTTTCAAATAATGGGTGTTTTTTCCACATTTTGAAGTTCAGCCGACCAACCATACAATGGGTAAATAGTACCCTTATATAAGTTCGAGAAATAACACCGCCATTTCGTCGAACTGTTGCGGGTTCATCCGTTTTGGTTTTTCTTTTGTTAAGTTTTGTAAAACCACTTGTGAAACCCCGGAGAAATCCGATGGCTGCTTGATTCTCGACTTGATTCATGTGCGTGCAACAGCCAAGGCAGCATATACCTACAGCGAAATTCGGACGAAATTTCATGGTCAACGGACGACATCAGAGGAAGACTAATGAATTCCGGGAGCTGGATCTGGAAGGTAAGTTTCTGATCATTCGCAATCCATCCATCGTTGAAGAAATATGTTTTCCTAAAGCATATGTTAATACATTTGCAAGGCCGAGTAACGTCAAATCGTCAAATAATGGACATCCGTGAGGCAGGACATCGCAAGATAAGTCGCAGAACATGGCATGAAAATGTGACCCAACCTGCTTCGCAGTCCCGGGCTTTGCGGCATAATGAAACTTAATATTCGTTTTATAGATCGTTAATATGTTTATATATATCAAATGTATTAAAATTATTTAATAAAAATAAATTTAGGAGTCTGTGTAACGATTAATATGCTTCTTTTTATATTTTATTAGCATTTACATCTATAGCTGGTCCGGCCGAAAAACTTCCGAAAAAGTGGGGCTTTTTTACCCATTTATTATTGAAAAACAATGGGTCAAATATACCCATTATTTGAAGTTCGAGTCAAATACCCATTAATGGGTAAACGGCTAATACTCATTAAATGAGTTAAGCCACTTTAGTTCGAAATGGGTACTAAAATACCCATTAATGGGTATTCTCAAACTAGCGTGCATCTCTGCTGGGCGCTAATAAATAGCGCCCACTGTCAAATGCGAAAACATCAACAATTTTTTGTTTAACGTTTATTTTGATTTGTTGATCAGTTTTTGGAATCATTTTTTCCACCGCTTATGTTCACAAAACACTTCAAACTCGCTTTAATATTAATGTATGGTAAGAGGAGCATGCGATTAGTTGAATAAAGCAACCCAACAAACACGCATTGTGAATGTGATTTCGTGTGTGGCTCACAACATCAAACAAAAGCTGCGTTTGTTGATTACACGCTCGTTTCAATTTGCACGAATATGAGTATAAGGCAGTTAGATGTTGGCTACGATAAATTTCATTCATGCCAGGGGCCTGCATTATACAAATTCATGCCATGGCAGGCAAAGAAAGCCTTTCAATTAATAACTGTGGAAGTGCTCAAAGAAGTTGAAGCGAAGCAGGCCAAGTCCCAGTGGGGACGTAGAGCCATAAAGAAGAAGAAGAAGAAGTAGTTCCCGATCATGATTCGTTCCTGTTCGCAGTCCATTAAAAAGAGGACAAACGTGATGTGGCTAACTACCGTGGAATAACTTCGCACTCTACTTGCTCTAAAGTATTCGAAATTATAGTAAACGATGCACTTGTTTGCTTCGACCTACACCTACACCAACACGATTTTTTTTACAAAACGGTCAGTTACCACCAATCTTTCGCAATTCATCTCAACGTGCCTGCCGGCAATGGACGCCGGAATACAGGTTGATGCTGTTTACCTTGATCTCAAGGCTGATTTCGACCGGGTTGGCCATCGAATACTACGAATACTACGTCTAGTCGTATTGTGAATGCCACGGAGTGAGGGTTCGATTCCCGCTCCAGTCGGAGGAAACTTTTCGTCAAACGAAAAATCCTCCCCTGAGTGTTCCGAGTAGTCCGTTGCCTAATGTTAATGATTGTTCAGTCTGTGCAGTCTCTGGTTGAAGACGGTGTAGTGTCTTTTGTTTTTTTAATGACATCTGGCTAGTGATTAGACCTTGTGCACTGTTAAATAAAACTACAGTAAAACCTCCATGAGTCGATATTGAAGGGACCATCGACTCAAGGAAATATCGAGAAGTGGAACACAAATCCTTTGGGAAGCTTTTTGAAGGGACCATCATAGTAACCCAGAATTTTTTTTTCAGTATGGAAAAATTTACCTCCATGAGTCGATATCGAGTCAAGGAACATCGACTCATGGAGGTTCGACTGTAGTTACAATTATGCACATGTGATAGGTATTGACACTGTCAATGGTGGTTTCGTCGACTATGCGATTATGGGCAGCACACTCCAGCAACGATTTTCGTCATACCGTCTTACCCCGCTCGTTCGACACGTTTTAATTCGACACTTTTTAATTCGTACCCCGCTTATTCGACACATGTCGAATTAAAAAGTGTTGAAATGTCACAGCGATGTACACTGTAAATGCAAAACAGTTAAATATTGCGCTTATACTCGCACCCGCAGCAGCTCCTCTTGCAGACGCTAATTCCGGAAGTTCTGTTTTGGTGCTATTTGACGCCCAAACCGCCTGGAGACCAACCGGAATCGACTGAGGATGGCAACAATCGTAAAAAGAACGAGCTTTTCATTCGCACCACCGCATTATCTGTTGAAATTATGTTTCATAACAAATCCGGAAATCAAAACAAAAACAAAAACAGAGTTGCCAAATTTCAATGAGCAACGTGGTGTAGGGTGACCAGTTTGTCAAATTAAAAGTTTACCCCGATTATTCGACAACAGTCGGTGTCGTATTAGCTGGGTAATACGGTACTTCCATACCAGGAGTTAGTTGTTCTTGTTTATGACCAGTGTTTTGAATTAATTGTACAATATCAGGCATTTTTTTTTTTTTTTAAGCTTCATTAAGACATTTTGTCAGATGGAGGTCGTAAAAATAAATACAATAAAACAAAAATGTACTGAGTGTACTATTTTATGTTCCGTAAACGGCATTCTTACAAAAAACGGCTACATTTTGTAAAAAAAACGCTCAAATTGCCAAATTTGATAACGATCAACCCGGGGCTAGACCCGAGGTGAAGTTGATCAACCAATATCATAACATTCTAAGAATGGAAAATCATTGAACAAACTAAATGTTATGATGCTGAGTTTGAAGAAATTTTTATAATTCTTACAACTGGTGTATTTTGTATGTTAAAAAACAAACAAAGTTGAGTAAGTTACAGAATTTGTAAGAACGACCCATATTTAACGCCTAAAGGTTGATTGATTGATTGATTGATTTGACTTTATTAAAGAGACTTTCAGCCCTTACCTAAAGGTAGGAAATAAGTTCTTATAAAATCGTCTTGGTTTCGCAAAAATATGCTATGTAGGGTCTGGGACCATTTGGGCAGGAGCACCTATTTTTGGCACTTGCTGCTATAATTCAGTCAATTTCGAACCGATTAACTTGATTTTTGAGACATGATCAGATACGCACAGAATCTAGACATGTGCAAAAATTCAAGTCAATCGGTTTGAAATTGACTGAGCTATAGTAGCAAATGCCCAAAATAGGTGCTCCTGCCCAAATGGTCCCAGATCCTATTTTCAAATAAATTTTATCTGTTAACATCAATCATAACTTAAAGCTATGATCAATGAGTCTTCCATGAATAAATAAGTGTTTTGTGAGTCATATAATATACAAAGCATAGATGGAAGGCGATTTTTTGAAAGGCAATCTTTTCACCGAGTTTTGTTCATTTTTTATTTTTTTAGTATTAGGGTATGTGTACCATTCCTTGGCCTAATATGCCAGCAGTCTTGACAATTTTGACCATAACTCGTGCATTAACCCACGAGTGATCACGATGTTGTATTTTATAAAACATCCTGAAAAAATCTCGCTTTTTGTATTCAGCATTAGCGTGGTGGTGGTGACCAACCGCGCGAGTTACGGAAGGTTAATAGCACTAGAAATGATGTGTTGACCGTCTATCACGCACTCTAGGCAGTTCATGTTTCTCCAATTGGAAGTAAACTAGCGTAAACATTCAATAACCTACTTAATTCAAGGAAGTGGCATCCCTATCCCACCAATGCAATGTTTTCGTAGCCAACATAACTGCGGCTCAAACGTACGGCTCAAGCTGACAACCTATCTTTTAACACAGCAGCATTGGCGGAGCCAGCGTTTTCTTTTTTCTTACTCACTCTCCTAAACATACACGAGAGAGGGAAAGATAGAAGAGGAGGCAGCTTGCCCCCTCTTTCATCCCGGTCTTTCTTGTGTATGTTTAGGAGAGTGAGTAAGAAAAGAGAAAAAGCTGGCTCCGCTAATGCACAGCAGCATAGTTTTAATGCTGGGTAAGAAAACAAGAAGACCATAACAGTCCCCTGACTTAATTACGTTGAAAAGATTCGATGCGATGGTATGCAACAGGCCTCTGGCATCAATGAAATTCATTGTAGCTAACATCTAACTGCCTTATACTCATATTCGTGCAAATTGAAACGAGCGTGTAATCAACAAACGCAGCTTTTGTTTGATGTTGTGAGCCACACACGAAATCACATTCACAGTATGCGTGTTTGTTGGGTTGCTTTATTCAACTAATCGCATGCTCCTCTTACCGTACATTAATATTAAAGCGAGTTTGAAGTGTTTTGTGATCATAAGAGGTAGAAAAAATGATTCCAAAAATTGATCAACAAACCAAAATAAACGTTAAACAAAAAATGTCGATGTTTTCGCATTTGACAGTGGGCGCTATTTACTAGCGCCCAGGACATCCTGTCTACCATGATTCCAATGCATTGACATAGGCCGTGTCAGGGGCCTGGTATGCAACGTTGGTCTACAGGGTGCGGCAGGAAAAAATGCGAAAAGTTCAAGGCACTATTACACGCTAAATGTGGGATATGTATGACTATTTTTTCATGACAGTGTATCAGTCAATGTCTATATTCTAGCACTGAAAAATAAAAATGAACATATTTGATGTTTAACATGTGATAATGTAGGCCTAATAAGCGGATATCAATAAACTGCGCGCCCAATGGTCATTGAACAAAATGACTATAACAGTAATAAAATTTGCTTAAATTCGATGAACAACCAGACCAAACTGATCCAGAGCCATGTAGTTTCACATATTTATTTATTTATTTATATTTCAATTCATGTAACTTAAGGATAATCCTTCTTTTAAAGTTACACTGCGGTGCATTTAGCATTGCCATTTATTATCTACTACATTTCTTACATCTAGTTAAAGTTCCTGAATTTAACTTTGTTTGACCTTTTCACTGCATGCGTTCAATTTCACTGAGTAGACCCTTTCTGAAGACTGAGATAGAAGTAGATGACTTAAGGAGGGGAGACAGATAATTCCAGTTAGAAATGCCTCTCACAAACAGAGACTGACCGTAGTACGACGACGAATGCTGAGGTATTGAGAAATTCAACGTTCTTGTGTTCCTCAAGAACTGAAGTTTACTGTATAGATATAAAGGCGATCGAGTTTTAATGATTTTATAGATATGTACGCATACCCTATACTTGTAAAATTGTGTAAACTGGCACCCGATAAGAATGTTCTGTAAATGTGAAACATGTGAGAATCTGTTAAGATTGAAAACGTACCTGATACAAGCGTTTAATGCAACTCTTAGTTTGTTTAGCGAAAGAGCAGAAGCATTGCTGTAAACAAAATCTCCATAAGTAAAATGAGGGAGCACTAAAGACTTGAATAACTTAATTTTCATCGACGTGTCTAGATGTTTACTAACCATATTGAGTGTTTTGAGTGTTCCGTAGATTTTTCCACATTGGCTGTTAATAAACGTATCCCATGATAAATTAGAAGTAAAAATCACACCGAGATTGTTCAGCTGGTCGAAAAACTCAACTCTTTGTCCATCGAAAAATATTGCTGGAAATGTTGGTAATGTTTTAACCTTGCTTATGAACATTGCTTTAGTTTTAGATGGGTTAACGTGTAATAAGTTATTTCGGGACCAGCGTAAAATATTGTTCAGGTCATGATTTATTTTCCTGGAAACCTCATTCATATCAATGTCGCCATAAGCACACAAATAAACTTGTACATCGTCCGCGAACATGTGAATGGAACAAAACTCTAACATTGCAGGTAAATCATTAATGAAAAGGGAGAACAGCAAAGGCCCAAGCACGGAGCCCTGAGGTACCCCGGATTTGATCAAACTAAAAGAAGAAAAAACATCATTGTGGAAAACAGCTTGTTGCCTTTCGCTCAGGTATGACTTAATCAACTGGGCTGCCGAATTAGAGAAACTAAACTTGTACACTAATTTTCTCACTAGTTTCGAGTGCGACACGCGATCAAAAGCTTTTGCAAAATCTATAAGGAGCAAGATAGCTATTCCTCTCCTATCTATTACACGGGATATATCATCATGCACTTTCATTAGTGCTGTGTTTGTGCTATGATTAGTACGGAATCCAGATTGATGAGGGTGCAACAGGTCATGATCGGATATAAATTTTGTAATTTGATTTTTAATCAGTTTTTCGAATACTTTTGACATGGAGGGAAGAATACTTATTGGGTGCAAGTTAGAAATTGATGAACAATTACCTTTCTTTTTGATAGGTATTATTTTGGAGTTTTTCCAGGCACGGGGAAAGGTGGAAGTTTCTATAATAACATCGAACAAATGTTTGTAAATTGGTAGTGCTAACGGTAACAAAATTTTGATAAAGCTTATAGGAATGTTATCCAACCCAACTGCATTGGATTTAACAGCAAAAATACTGTTAATGATATCATGTTCCAGAAATTCAACAAATTTGAAACCATCTTGAGAGGAACTAATAGAATTCATAAAGTCATCGTCAGTAAAGTTGGAGATAAAATAATCATTAATTTCATTCGCACACAAGTCATTTAGTTCCAGACACCTAGAGTCTTTAGAAATCCCCAATCTATATATATAAAAATGAGTTCGGAGTCCGTTTGAGGCAACAAAACTTACTAACGGGTGAACCGATCAGGATGGCTTATGCAGGGTTCGATTCGTATTCATGGTGGCTGTGTTTATATGCAGAAAAAGATACGAAAATCATTTAAAAAAGTATGAAAATTGTGAAAATACTGATATTTGATGAACCGGGAAGAAATTCAGCGTGATCGAAATTAAATCAATCTAGAGTGCGTTGCTACGATGACCTCAACAGTTGTCAAACCGCCACAGCTTGGCAAGACAACGTTTGCCGGGCCAGCTAGTTGTTTTATATTTTTCCATAGTTGTTTGCTCGGTAAATCAACTTTTATCTTCAGTCTGTCGTACTTAGTTTTTGCTTGTGTAATCAGTTCATTTGCTTTATTTCTAAGTCTTTTATAGGTACTTCTATCAATTTCTGTCTTGGATCTTTTCCAGCTATTATATGCTAAATTTCTATTTATTATAGCACGCGAAATATCGTTATTGAACCAGGGAGTTTTATTTTGTTTTTTTCGTCGTAGAGGTATGTGCTGATCATGTAGGTAGAGTAAATGAAAGTTTAAGAATTCTAACTTTTCATCGGGGGTTTCCATGGAGAAAAACGCATTCCAATCAATTCTATTGAAGTCATCGGATAGCCCGAATAAAACGGTATCATAAAATTGTGATAAAGCGTATCGTTTTTTGATTATACGTGGTATCATAAAATGTATGATACAATATCATACACTTGAATCATATCAATGATTAGAGCTATCATATTCGGAATTTGAATGATAGACCGAATGGGTTGTTAAGTATAGTTACCATTCAAAAATAGCTATTTTCTCGAACAAAATTTCTGCCAAATTATTCGTGTTATAATCACTTTATCATTTGATTAACGATTTACCGAATAATAAAAACAAATCTGAAATATTTCAAAACTCTACTTTATCGGCTTGAAATAAAAAAACACCCCTGCAGTTTCCACTGCTGTCAAAGCGTGGACGAGGTTCATGACGTCATGCTGTGTTGTTTTTGTGCTGAAAGTTTATTTTTAACTTTGGAGGCCACGACTCGTATCGCGATTCGAACTGTAGACTGGTGCTGGGATTTCCATTCCCCTTCGCGCGTTGCTGGTGAACCATATCGACACGGTGCTCGCGGGTTATTCAAACCCAATGATATGAAAGTACCTAGAACTGGAACATCTGATATCAAAATATACAGGGTAAGTTAGTTCAGTTGTTAGCCAGTGAGAGCGCCTACAGCTAGTTAAGGAATAATTGCACAGTGACCATCGATCGTGCCGCCGATGCACACAGTGCCCTAGAAAATACATTGAAATAAGATTCCTCTTACGGCACGGTGCATGGATTTTCCTATTCTGCTCATATCGACGGAGAGGATAATACGGGACTTCAGGTCCTGTAATGAAGCTGGTGACAAATGCGAGTGTCACATAAAAAGTTTGCTAATGCTAAAAGTGACCACAAAGTAATTATTTTGAGCTTTCTCATATGTAGGAAACCAAAGAAAATGCTTCCCAACTCTTGCTAAGTGCAGCCTTGTGGAATTTTCACTCTATTAGTGAAAACAAGTGCTATATTTTCTAGTTTATGAGAGAAAAAAGATTATAAACAATCATATATTTATTATTAGACATATCATTATCATTTGTGCTATGATACCGGTAAAGTATTGAAAAATTGCAATTCTACAACCCGTATCATTCGATCATAGTGCTATGACTATCTATACCATTATCATTCAGTGAATTGAATGCGTATGATATGTACGATAACATGAATTGTAAAAATCTATGCGGGAGTGCACTTGAATCAAAATTGACATAGTCTCGGTAGTAGACAACATTATCATGCCTGTTGAAGGAGTAGCGTAGAGAGCAAAATATTAAGTCGTGATTGGAAATGCCAGGCATAGAAATCTGATCATGTTTAACAACAGTATCAGGTGTATCCGTAATTAGAAGATCTAGTAAGGAGCATCCAGTTCTGTGGAAATACGTTGGTTCAGAATTTATACATTTATACGACAAAGTATCCAACATTTCGTTAAATCGGCGTGGCCTGCAAGAATTTTTTGATAAATCTGTATTAAAATCACCTATAAAGTACGAACTACTGCAATTAACTATACAGTTATCCAGAATACTACTAAGAATGTCGGTGCAATCAGTATTCGGGGGATTATATACGACACCCAACAATATTTTGTCATCTCCAACTTTAATTTCAATGATTAAAAACTCAGTGCCGCAAAAATCAGGGGAAGAACTAGGGGACGTTGACACAACTTTATACGATAGATTATTTTTCAAATAAACACAGATGCCTCCACCATGCCTATTTCTATCATTTCTTATGAGCCTGTACCCATTTATGTTAAGTGTTGTGTTGTTGATAGTGTTATTTAACCACGTTTCCGTGAAACAAATAACGTCAACTTTGCTATCACTAAAGTTCAGCTTCAGTTCTTGAAATTTAGAAAAACTACGCGCAATTAAACTTTGAACATTTAAATGACAGATATTAAGAAATTCGTTTTTCAGAGCAGCATTAAGAACGACTCTTGGTATAATGATGTTTGGAGAAGCATTGTTAACTAGAAAATCATCCATAGTCAAGACAATTGCACAAGTATTGCCTCAGAAAAAAACCACCCATGAAATCAAAACAACACGCAAGTTCAAGGTCAAACGAGTAAAAAACAATATCTCTTAACATATCCATTACTAATTCATCAATGGTCAAAGTTCAGTTGACAATGGATTTAAGCAGCATTCTGTGATAAAAATAGCAGAATGGCGAACAGCTTTCGACCGCAATTCCAGAAGCATAAACAGCAACATCAGCTAGAACAACAACAACAGCGAGAACAGCAGCAACAGCAACAACAACAGATTGATGATCCTTGGTCCCTCCGGTACTACAGCAACTGACTTTCAGGAATGGACAGGGAATCATGGAATAACAAAGGAAGGATACAAGGAAAAATTTCAGATAGGAGTAGAGAAAGCAATTCAGGATAGGAAAAACTTATTTCAATTATTATATGTAACTTTCAGGAGTGACTGGAAACACGGAATCTGATGGAGAAAGGATTCACGGAATAAATTAGGAAGGATGAGAGAAAACTATATGGATGGGTTTAATGATGACTGAGATCTCAATTGGTCGACACTGTTGATCGGCTCAGCTTCAGATCGGTCCTTGTGCTGAACATAGACGATTCCGTTGCGTGTGAAGACCTTCAATAATGTTCCATTCTTTTTCAGTTTGATGGCTTCCGTACGTATGCTTCTTGCGTGTGGTGTTAGGCTTTCATTGAAGTATATTCGTTGATTACTTTCGAATCCAACGATGCGTAGGGTCAGGTTTCTTGACTTGAGGTATCGCTTGTAGACTTCATCCCTGACGTTTTTAAAAACGAACTGGCAGACAATTGGTGGGGAGGACCCAGGAGTAATGGGAAGGCGCATCAATCTTTTCAGATCCACCAGAGGCAGGTCAGGATCGGTGTAGCCTAGACACGAAGCCAGATTCCGAAACATGTTTTGTAGATTCTCGTTGACAGCATAGGGAATTCCAGAAATAAGCAGGTCATTGGCCTTCTCGAGACGGTCCATACGATGCGAAACAGCAGTAACTCCATTACGAACCTCGGTGATTGCTGTGGACAATTTGTTGAGGTTCGCTGCGCAGTCTGACCGAAAGATTGAAAACTGCTTTTCGACACTGGTAATCCTTTGTTCCAGCATCGATACACTCGCGTCGATCTTCGCCTCAATTTTGGAGTTGGAGGCCTCGAACATTTCCTTTATTTTCTGCAACAGGTCACTATTTTCCTCCGCTCCGGCTGGAGTTACGGTGTCATCCCGGGGTCGTTTCGAAGCATTCCCATCAATCACCGAAGATGTTGATACGGAGCGAGTGATGGGTTTGTTTTGGTGCATTTTACAAAAGCTATTGTTAGCAACTGACAGAATGGCACAACGACGAGGTGTTGTTAATATCGCTCCAAAGCAGAGTGATACTTCTGAAGGGGCTAAGCGTATGTGGTGCTATCAATGAGCTCATGCAAAAAAACTTTGCCGGAAATATAATGGAGCACTGATATACTGGCAATGTGAACTATATGCTCAAACTAGAGGACACTTGTTTCTCGAATGTAACAATACCAATTGGTGAATATTTCTGGCTGTTAGCAGGATAAATTTGCCAAAAGAACTTAGACCACTTCCACTATCACACAGTATTGATCATCCCTTCAGGAACTTGTAGAGCCATGTAGTTTCACATACTAGATGAAATAAGTACATTTATTTGATGATATTGTATAGCAAATTAAACATTTTGTTTTACCAGATACGAAATTTAGCGACCTGTGTACTTTTCTGCGGTTTGAAAATTTTGATTGTCTCCAGCTTCAGGCGCCGCCCTGTAAAGGTTAGTGACCAAAATGGGAATTTTTTTAATTAACTTTTCAGAAAACTAGCCTATTATAGATCATGGAACGTTGAAACATAGATTGGTTAATGTCAAATGGACGGAAATGAGGTTTGAAGTTGAAAAACACTTTCGCATTTTTTTCCTGCCGCATACTGTACGGTACAAAAATTGGCCTATTAATGGATACATCGTTGGCCTATTGCTTTCCAAGCGCTAGAACTACTTATTCTCTCATTTTATAATTTTTCTACTCAAGTATCATCACTGTTTGTTCACCAATCATGCTTTCAAATTACATTTTCAGAGCCAAATTTTCACATAACTATAAACAAACCATTTAAACTTCTTAATTCAGTAATGAAAACAACGCAATCCTATTATTGTATTATATTTTTGCAGTCACCGCACACAAAATCTTACTTCCTGTTCGTTCTTTCTGGTTCTTTCGCAAGCAATGTTGTTGACGTCACTTTACTGATGGGCCAAGATTTGGGTACATAGTGAAAAAATGTCCTCAATATTCGGCCCACTTTTAATTTGTAAAATAGTTATTTTTCGTTGAAAACAAATATACAAGTTCAAAATAGCGTCTTTGACCGTCGCATAAAATGTTCAGTTATCGAAAAGTCAATTCGAAATGTTCCAGAATCATGGAATTTATGATCATGTGTAAAGACTACCCACTAAACCGAAGAATCATGGCGTCTACAAAAGCTAAACAAAGTATCATTTTCATTCAACTTTAATCCTCCAAAGTAAAATTGAAACGAAATGTTACAGTTGTTTGGCGCATAGCTTTTCCAATCTCCAGTTATGCGTGTTTGTTAGTTTTTGGTTATCGTTAAGATAGGCCGAACGAGGAGACTATGCCAACGAAGCATCTCGATACCCTACATCAAATTCAAGATAAAACTGAATCAACAATATTTCTCCATAATACACGGTTCGTGGCTGCCGTTCTGTATCCACGGTCACGCCCGATGCTCGCCAAGTCACGCTCCATCTGATTCGCCCATCGTGCTCTTTGCGCCTTTGTGCCACGCCTTCTTGTGCACACCGGATTTATCGCTAACACCAACTTTGCAGGGTTATTGTCCGGCATTCTTGCAACATGCCCTGCCCATCCTTCCGGCTTTGGCCACCTTCTGGATGCTGGGTTCGCCGTAAAGTGCAGCGAGCTCGTGGTTCATCCTTCTCCGCCACACACCGTTCTCCTGCACACCGCCGAAGATCGTCCTTAGCACGCGTCGCTCGAAAACTCCGAGTGCTTGCAGGTCCTCCTCGAGCATGGCCCATGTCTCGTGCCCGTAGTGGAGCATCGGTCTTATTAGCGTTTTGTACATAGTGCACTTGGTGCGTGAGTGAATCTCTTTCGACCGCAGTTTCTTCTGGAGCCCGTAGTAGGCACGGTAAAGGCTGGGTATGTTGCGCAATTCAGATCCCATTGTGATCCACTAGCCTCTGCCCACTGATTACTCCAGGAGTTCCTCCAGAAAATCCTCAAGACATTCCTGCATGAATTGCTCCGTACATTTCTTCAGGGATTCCTCCAGAAATTGTTCAAGAAATTCCCCCAGGAATTTATCCAGTAGTTCCTTCAGGGATTCTCCCAAAGATTCCTTTAGGAATTGCTTCAGGGATTTCTACAGAAATTCCACCAAGCATTCATCCAGGAACTCATTTAAATATTTTTCAAGGAATTCCACCAGGAATTTTACAAGAGAATTTTTCAGAAATTTTTCCAGGGATTTCTCCTAGAATTCCTCTAAGGGTTTCTCTAGTAATTTATCCTGAATTTTTCCAGGTATTCACACTTAAATTAAATCACAGACCCCAGCAAACGGATTGCCGAGAATCCAACAGCTGAGAAACCGGTAATTATTTTCACTGAATCTCGATATAAATTATACCGAGATGTCGTGAAAACTTTGCCGATATTTTGTTAATCCAACTTTTTGCGAGATCCCGACAATTTTTTATCAAGAATCAGTAAATATTTTACCGAGATCTAAATTGTTTGATTCTCTACTAACCGTTAACCGAGATGAATTTCTGTATGTGTATATTAGCGTGGTTCAAAAAATCGTTTTTGCTCCACACCGCTTATTCGATTCCTAACCAGATTATATGCCTTCTCACAAAATTTGAGCTCATTTGGTTGAAAATTGAGACTGCACAAGCCTGTCAAAGTTTGTATGGGAATTACTATGGGAAAACGATGTTTTTCATTCAATCGACCGTACCATTTCCACAAGTGCCCTATTGGGTTAGTCGACCCTTGGTAATACTAGGCTACTCTATCAGCTACAACTTTGCGGAAGACCGCATTCAAATCAGACGCCTCATTAATTAGTTATCGATTTGTATCCAACTGGGCAAACTTTAGCTATGATCCTCCAGCTTCCCAGCAGGCAACATTGCTGCATATGGCGCCAAAGATAGCACACTGAAATCATGGCTACTATGTTCCACTGCAGAATGCAGTGATGCCCACCGAATAGTTTAACCATCATGAGTAAAGATTTCGATTCTGGATAAAAATCGGTAACTAATTAATGAGGCGTCCGATTTGAATGCGGTCTTCGGCAAAGTTGTAGCTGATAGAGTAGCCTAGTATTACCAAGGGTCGACTAACTCATTAGGGCACTTGGGGAAATGCTACGGTTGATTGAATGAAAAAAGTCGTTTTCCCATAGTAATTCCCATATAAACTTTGACGGGCTTGTGCAGTCTCAATTTTCAACCAAATGAGCTCAAATTTTGTGAGAAGACATATAATCTGGTTAGGAATCGAATAAGCGGTGTGGAGCAAAAACGATTTTTTGAACCACGCTAGTGTATATGTTCCTTCAGAATTTCTCAAGAGATTTCTCCAAGAATTCTCAAGAGATTTATCCAAGAATTCTCTAGAGATTTCTCCAGGTTTTCCATCTAGAATTCCTCCACGAATTTCTCCAGACATTTCTCCAGACATTTCTCCAGAAATGCCGCCAACGATTTCTTTAGGAATAGTTTCAGGGATTTTCCTTGATTCAGGAGTTCCTCTAGAAATTTCTAAAGAAATTCCTTCAGGATTTTCTCCACAAATCCTCCAGGAATTCATTCTGAAAATTTTTCGGGTTTTTTTCCAGGAATTTAAAAAAAGATTCCTCCAGGAATTCCTCTTCCTGGATTATATCTAGGATGGAGTAATGCAACTTAACTTTTTGAGAGGTCTTTGACAAAATGCTTCATAATAAATGGATCAGCCGTGTGTCAATCGATTTGAGTTCTCTCAGCTCCAAATGTAAGCTACAGCATCCTAGTAGTATGCTATTAAATGTCATGCCGTTTGGACATTTTGTTTCCGAGATATCTTTCCAGGACTACTCAGGAATAATAAAATTTAAGCTTTTGAGAGATTTTTGATAAAATGTATCATAATAAATTTCTCAGCCGTCTGTCAACCGATTTTTTATGATCATATTTGCAATTGAAAATGCAATGAAAATGCAATTACTATTAATACATAAAAGCTACAATTTTCTTAAATAATAACTATTAGTTACAATGAGTCGGCATACATTTATTGCTTATATTTATTAGAAGTGTAAGAAGGGTACTGTTCACCATTGGTGGATTAATTCGGTTTTTTGAAGCCTAAGACTGCGTAGCCATTAATCTATAGAGTCAACCTTACAGTCGATTTTCAACAACAACTTTAAGATAGTTTTAGTGGGTTCCATACAGGTGTCAGGAAATTCTCCAAGAAGTCATCCAGGAATTCTTTTACAAGTATCTCCAAGAAATCTTCAAGGAGTTCATCCACGGATTTGTTTAAGAAACCATCCATGGATTATTCCAAGAATTCCTCCTCAGATTATCTAGGAGTTTTTGCAAGGATGTTTTAAGGGTCTTAAGGGTGTTAAGGCCTCAAGGGTTTCCTCCAACGATTGTTTTAGGACTTACCCTAGGATTCCTTCACCAGAGATATCCTTCCGAGTTTTGTGTGTGGATTTCACCAGAAATTTTTCGTGGTATTTCTCCAAGAAGTTGCTCATTATTTTTTCCAGGGATTCCTTCAGGTATCTCTTCAGGAGTTACTCAGGAATTCTTGCAATAAGTCCTCCAGGGACTTTTTCAAGCCACGCACATGTCACAGAAGAGTCACGGCAGTACAGGTTTTGATTACATAGAAGACACTGTGACTTACTTTAAATAAATAAGCACTCCGTGGAGTATTTCTTGAAGGAACAGCCTATGAACAAAAGAAGGATAAATAGCTATGCTATGCAAATGTTAGCGATTGAAAAGCAAATAATTTCTACAACAGCTTTACAATTGGTAATGATCCCCGATAAAGAATTTTACGTATTAGGGAGACACACTGCATGCCAACATAGAGTACTTCAATTTGCTGTTCGTTCGGCCTTTTGTACATTCGACCTTTTGTTCTTTTAAGCTTTTTCCATTCGACCTTCTGCCGTTCAACCTTTTGTCCTAAAACTGTATGACCATTTCAAGGGAATGTCAAAGTACTTTTTTCTGAGTTATAGAGGCGTTGAGGTCTAACCGGAGGGAGAAAAGGAAATACTAATGAAACTTGGCGCTGCTATATAATATAATATAGACTCATTTTAGGTCATACACCCATCTCCTTAGAATAAACGAAGTTCATAGACGGCCCTAAAAAGTCTTTCTTTAGCGAAATCAATCTTTAGATCGAAATCAAAACCACTGCCTACTGATGAGGAATTTCTCGTAGCGTAAAAGACCGTTGTTTCAATGTGAAAGTTAAAATTTTCCGAACGGTACCTACCAAATGACGAATCAATTGCGCATCTCAGTCGTGGCAGTTGTCTTTGTATGTAAATAAAAGAACTCGTAGACACCTTGATGCGCATCATCGGTGAATTATTGTAATTAGGGGAATCACTAAACAGATTAAAGACCTGCGTGAGTCATGATTTTCTGATTATATTAAAATGTTTCACAAAATTGCGAATAAAATAATCCAGCATTTCCTTGGTGAACACGACGTTTAATTAGGATAATAATTAGTCAGCGGTATACGCTGTAAAGTCAATTCCCCAAATTTAATCGATTCATATCGATATTACAGCCAATACTATTAACCCTTCACCGTTGTAAAACGTACAGCATTACCAAAAACCTAACTCAATCAAACAGGCAAAAGGGTAAGTGCCTACTCCATGGATAGGATGGATAGAACAATGTTCAAGCCGATGTTTTGGACGGTACATGTGAGAGCACATGAGACAAGCTCATGAGCCATGTATCATGAACTGTATCATATCCACTAATACACATGGATCGCATGCGTTGGGAAATGCGATGAGAGGTGATGTCGCGCGGCACATTATAATCAAAAAAATGTGCGATGCGACAAACAAACCAAACGTGAGCAGCAGACAGTTTCATCGCATGTATTTACCACAACAATGTGCGTGAGATGTTTTTCTTTGTGTCTCACAATGAGCAGCTCATGCACTTGAAGCCTGGTCTGTCGTACTTAGTTTTTGCTTGTGTAATCAGTTCATTTGCTTTATTTCTAAGTCTTTTATAGGTACTTCTATCAATTTCTGTCTTGGATCTTTTCCAGCTATTATATGCTAAATTTCTATTTATTATAGCACGCGAAATATCGTTATTGAACCAGGGAGTTTTATTTTGTTTTTTTCGTCGTAGAGGTATGTGCTGATCATGTAGGTAGAGTAAATGAAAGTTTAAGAATTCTAACTTTTCATCGGGGGTTTCCATGGAGAAAAACGCATTCCAATCAATTCTATTGAAGTCATCGGATAGCCCGAATAAAACGGTATCATAAAATTGTGATAAAGCGTATCGTTTTTTGATTATACGTGGTATCATAAAATGTATGATACAATATCATACACTTGAATCATATCAATGATTAGAGCTATCATATTCGGAATTTGAATGATAGACCGAATGGGTTGTTAAGTATAGTTACCATTCAAAAATAGCTATTTTCTCGAACAAAATTTCTGCCAAATTATTCGTGTTATAATCACTTTATCATTTGATTAACGATTTACCGAATAATAAAAACAAATCTGAAATATTTCAAAACTCTACTTTATCGGCTTGAAATAAAAAAACACCCCTGCAGTTTCCACTGCTGTCAAAGCGTGGACGAGGTTCATGACGTCATGCTGTGTTGTTTTTGTGCTGAAAGTTTATTTTTAACTTTGGAGGCCACGACTCGTATCGCGATTCGAACTGTAGACTGGTGCTGGGATTTCCATTCCCCTTCGCGCGTTGCTGGTGAACCATATCGACACGGTGCTCGCGGGTTATTCAAACCCAATGATATGAAAGTACCTAGAACTGGAACATCTGATATCAAAATATACAGGGTAAGTTAGTTCAGTTGTTAGCCAGTGAGAGCGCCTACAGCTAGTTAAGGAATAATTGCACAGTGACCATCGATCGTGCCGCCGATGCACACAGTGCCCTAGAAAATACATTGAAATAAGATTCCTCTTACGGCACGGTGCATGGATTTTCCTATTCTGCTCATATCGACGGAGAGGATAATACGGGACTTCAGGTCCTGTAATGAAGCTGGTGACAAATGCGAGTGTCACATAAAAAGTTTGCTAATGCTAAAAGTGACCACAAAGTAATTATTTTGAGCTTTCTCATATGTAGGAAACCAAAGAAAATGCTTCCCAACTCTTGCTAAGTGCAGCCTTGTGGAATTTTCACTCTATTAGTGAAAACAAGTGCTATATTTTCTAGTTTATGAGAGAAAAAAGATTATAAACAATCATATATTTATTATTAGACATATCATTATCATTTGTGCTATGATACCGGTAAAGTATTGAAAAATTGCAATTCTACAACCCGTATCATTCGATCATAGTGCTATGACTATCTATACCATTATCATTCAGTGAATTGAATGCGTATGATATGTACGATAACATGAATTGTAAAAATCTATGCGGGAGTGCACTTGAATCAAAATTGACATAGTCTCGGTAGTAGACAACATTATCATGCCTGTTGAAGGAGTAGCGTAGAGAGCAAAATATTAAGTCGTGATTGGAAATGCCAGGCATAGAAATCTGATCATGTTTAACAACAGTATCAGGTGTATCCGTAATTAGAAGATCTAGTAAGGAGCATCCAGTTCTGTGGAAATACGTTGGTTCAGAATTTATACATTTATACGACAAAGTATCCAACATTTCGTTAAATCGGCGTGGCCTGCAAGAATTTTTTGATAAATCTGTATTAAAATCACCTATAAAGTACGAACTACTGCAATTAACTATACAGTTATCCAGAATACTACTAAGAATGTCGGTGCAATCAGTATTCGGGGGATTATATACGACACCCAACAATATTTTGTCATCTCCAACTTTAATTTCAATGATTAAAAACTCAGTGCCGCAAAAATCAGGGGAAGAACTAGGGGACGTTGACACAACTTTATACGATAGATTATTTTTCAAATAAACACAGATGCCTCCACCATGCCTATTTCTATCATTTCTTATGAGCCTGTACCCATTTATGTTAAGTGTTGTGTTGTTGATAGTGTTATTTAACCACGTTTCCGTGAAACAAATAACGTCAACTTTGCTATCACTAAAGTTCAGCTTCAGTTCTTGAAATTTAGAAAAACTACGCGCAATTAAACTTTGAACATTTAAATGACAGATATTAAGAAATTCGTTTTTCAGAGCAGCATTAAGAACGACTCTTGGTATAATGATGTTTGGAGAAGCATTGTTAACTAGAAAATCATCCATAGTCAAGACAATTGCACAAGTATTGCCTCAGAAAAAAACCACCCATGAAATCAAAACAACACGCAAGTTCAAGGTCAAACGAGTAAAAAACAATATCTCTTAACATATCCATTACTAATTCATCAATGGTCAAAGTTCAGTTGACAATGGATTTAAGCAGCATTCTGTGATAAAAATAGCAGAATGGCGAACAGCTTTCGACCGCAATTCCAGAAGCATAAACAGCAACATCAGCTAGAACAACAACAACAGCGAGAACAGCAGCAACAGCAACAACAACAGATTGATGATCCTTGGTCCCTCCGGTACTACAGCAACTGACTTTCAGGAATGGACAGGGAATCATGGAATAACAAAGGAAGGATACAAGGAAAAATTTCAGATAGGAGTAGAGAAAGCAATTCAGGATAGGAAAAACTTATTTCAATTATTATATGTAACTTTCAGGAGTGACTGGAAACACGGAATCTGATGGAGAAAGGATTCACGGAATAAATTAGGAAGGATGAGAGAAAACTATATGGATGGGTTTAATGATGACTGAGATCTCAATTGGTCGACACTGTTGATCGGCTCAGCTTCAGATCGGTCCTTGTGCTGAACATAGACGATTCCGTTGCGTGTGAAGACCTTCAATAATGTTCCATTCTTTTTCAGTTTGATGGCTTCCGTACGTATGCTTCTTGCGTGTGGTGTTAGGCTTTCATTGAAGTATATTCGTTGATTACTTTCGAATCCAACGATGCGTAGGGTCAGGTTTCTTGACTTGAGGTATCGCTTGTAGACTTCATCCCTGACGTTTTTAAAAACGAACTGGCAGACAATTGGTGGGGAGGACCCAGGAGTAATGGGAAGGCGCATCAATCTTTTCAGATCCACCAGAGGCAGGTCAGGATCGGTGTAGCCTAGACACGAAGCCAGATTCCGAAACATGTTTTGTAGATTCTCGTTGACAGCATAGGGAATTCCAGAAATAAGCAGGTCATTGGCCTTCTCGAGACGGTCCATACGATGCGAAACAGCAGTAACTCCATTACGAACCTCGGTGATTGCTGTGGACAATTTGTTGAGGTTCGCTGCGCAGTCTGACCGAAAGATTGAAAACTGCTTTTCGACACTGGTAATCCTTTGTTCCAGCATCGATACACTCGCGTCGATCTTCGCCTCAATTTTGGAGTTGGAGGCCTCGAACATTTCCTTTATTTTCTGCAACAGGTCACTATTTTCCTCCGCTCCGGCTGGAGTTACGGTGTCATCCCGGGGTCGTTTCGAAGCATTCCCATCAATCACCGAAGATGTTGATACGGAGCGAGTGATGGGTTTGTTTTGGTGCATTTTACAAAAGCTATTGTTAGCAACTGACAGAATGGCACAACGACGAGGTGTTGTTAATATCGCTCCAAAGCAGAGTGATACTTCTGAAGGGGCTAAGCGTATGTGGTGCTATCAATGAGCTCATGCAAAAAAACTTTGCCGGAAATATAATGGAGCACTGATATACTGGCAATGTGAACTATATGTGCAAACTAGAGGACACTTGTTTCTCGAATGTAACAATACCAATTGGTGAATATTTCTGGCTGTTAGCAGGATAAATTTGCCAAAAGAACTTAGACCACTTCCACTATCACACAGTATTGATCATCCCTTCAGGAACTTGTAGAGCCATGTAGTTTCACATACTAGATGAAATAAGTACATTTATTTGATGATATTGTATAGCAAATTAAACATTTTGTTTTACCAGATACGAAATTTAGCGACCTGTGTACTTTTCTGCGGTTTGAAAATTTTGATTGTCTCCAGCTTCAGGCGCCGCCCTGTAAAGGTTAGTGACCAAAATGGGAATTTTTTTAATTAACTTTTCAGAAAACTAGCCTATTATAGATCATGGAACGTTGAAACATAGATTGGTTAATGTCAAATGGACGGAAATGAGGTTTGAAGTTGAAAAACACTTTCGCATTTTTTTCCTGCCGCATACTGTACGGTACAAAAATTGGCCTATTAATGGATACATCGTTGGCCTATTGCTTTCCAAGCGCTAGAACTACTTATTCTCTCATTTTATAATTTTTCTACTCAAGTATCATCACTGTTTGTTCACCAATCATGCTTTCAAATTACATTTTCAGAGCCAAATTTTCACATAACTATAAACAAACCATTTAAACTTCTTAATTCAGTAATGAAAACAACGCAATCCTATTATTGTATTATATTTTTGCAGTCACCGCACACAAAATCTTACTTCCTGTTCGTTCTTTCTGGTTCTTTCGCAAGCAATGTTGTTGACGTCACTTTACTGATGGGCCAAGATTTGGGTACATAGTGAAAAAATGTCCTCAATATTCGGCCCACTTTTAATTTGTAAAATAGTTATTTTTCGTTGAAAACAAATATACAAGTTCAAAATAGCGTCTTTGACCGTCGCATAAAATGTTCAGTTATCGAAAAGTCAATTCGAAATGTTCCAGAATCATGGAATTTATGATCATGTGTAAAGACTACCCACTAAACCGAAGAATCATGGCGTCTACAAAAGCTAAACAAAGTATCATTTTCATTCAACTTTAATCCTCCAAAGTAAAATTGAAACGAAATGTTACAGTTGTTTGGCGCATAGCTTTTCCAATCTCCAGTTATGCGTGTTTGTTAGTTTTTGGTTATCGTTAAGATAGGCCGAACGAGGAGACTATGCCAACGAAGCATCTCGATACCCTACATCAAATTCAAGATAAAACTGAATCAACAATATTTCTCCATAATACACGGTTCGTGGCTGCCGTTCTGTATCCACGGTCACGCCCGATGCTCGCCAAGTCACGCTCCATCTGATTCGCCCATCGTGCTCTTTGCGCCTTTGTGCCACGCCTTCTTGTGCACACCGGATTTATCGCTAACACCAACTTTGCAGGGTTATTGTCCGGCATTCTTGCAACATGCCCTGCCCATCCTTCCGGCTTTGGCCACCTTCTGGATGCTGGGTTCGCCGTAAAGTGCAGCGAGCTCGTGGTTCATCCTTCTCCGCCACACACCGTTCTCCTGCACACCGCCGAAGATCGTCCTTAGCACGCGTCGCTCGAAAACTCCGAGTGCTTGCAGGTCCTCCTCGAGCATGGCCCATGTCTCGTGCCCGTAGTGGAGCATCGGTCTTATTAGCGTTTTGTACATAGTGCACTTGGTGCGTGAGTGAATCTCTTTCGACCGCAGTTTCTTCTGGAGCCCGTAGTAGGCACGGTAAAGGCTGGGTATGTTGCGCAATTCAGATCCCATTGTGATCCACTAGCCTCTGCCCACTGATTACTCCAGGAGTTCCTCCAGAAAATCCTCAAGACATTCCTGCATGAATTGCTCCGTACATTTCTTCAGGGATTCCTCCAGAAATTGTTCAAGAAATTCCCCCAGGAATTTATCCAGTAGTTCCTTCAGGGATTCTCCCAAAGATTCCTTTAGGAATTGCTTCAGGGATTTCTACAGAAATTCCACCAAGCATTCATCCAGGAACTCATTTAAATATTTTTCAAGGAATTCCACCAGGAATTTTACAAGAGAATTTTTCAGAAATTTTTCCAGGGATTTCTCCTAGAATTCCTCTAAGGGTTTCTCTAGTAATTTATCCTGAATTTTTCCAGGTATTCACACTTAAATTAAATCACAGACCCCAGCAAACGGATTGCCGAGAATCCAACAGCTGAGAAACCGGTAATTATTTTCACTGAATCTCGATATAAATTATACCGAGATGTCGTGAAAACTTTGCCGATATTTTGTTAATCCAACTTTTTGCGAGATCCCGACAATTTTTTATCAAGAATCAGTAAATATTTTACCGAGATCTAAATTGTTTGATTCTCTACTAACCGTTAACCGAGATGAATTTCTGTATGTGTATATTAGCGTGGTTCAAAAAATCGTTTTTGCTCCACACCGCTTATTCGATTCCTAACCAGATTATATGCCTTCTCACAAAATTTGAGCTCATTTGGTTGAAAATTGAGACTGCACAAGCCTGTCAAAGTTTGTATGGGAATTACTATGGGAAAACGATGTTTTTCATTCAATCGACCGTACCATTTCCACAAGTGCCCTATTGGGTTAGTCGACCCTTGGTAATACTAGGCTACTCTATCAGCTACAACTTTGCGGAAGACCGCATTCAAATCAGACGCCTCATTAATTAGTTATCGATTTGTATCCAACTGGGCAAACTTTAGCTATGATCCTCCAGCTTCCCAGCAGGCAACATTGCTGCATATGGCGCCAAAGATAGCACACTGAAATCATGGCTACTATGTTCCACTGCAGAATGCAGTGATGCCCACCGAATAGTTTAACCATCATGAGTAAAGATTTCGATTCTGGATAAAAATCGGTAACTAATTAATGAGGCGTCCGATTTGAATGCGGTCTTCGGCAAAGTTGTAGCTGATAGAGTAGCCTAGTATTACCAAGGGTCGACTAACTCATTAGGGCACTTGGGGAAATGCTACGGTTGATTGAATGAAAAAAGTCGTTTTCCCATAGTAATTCCCATATAAACTTTGACGGGCTTGTGCAGTCTCAATTTTCAACCAAATGAGCTCAAATTTTGTGAGAAGACATATAATCTGGTTAGGAATCGAATAAGCGGTGTGGAGCAAAAACGATTTTTTGAACCACGCTAGTGTATATGTTCCTTCAGAATTTCTCAAGAGATTTCTCCAAGAATTCTCAAGAGATTTATCCAAGAATTCTCTAGAGATTTCTCCAGGTTTTCCATCTAGAATTCCTCCACGAATTTCTCCAGACATTTCTCCAGACATTTCTCCAGAAATGCCGCCAACGATTTCTTTAGGAATAGTTTCAGGGATTTTCCTTGATTCAGGAGTTCCTCTAGAAATTTCTAAAGAAATTCCTTCAGGATTTTCTCCACAAATCCTCCAGGAATTCATTCTGAAAATTTTTCGGGTTTTTTTCCAGGAATTTAAAAAAAGATTCCTCCAGGAATTCCTCTTCCTGGATTATATCTAGGATGGAGTAATGCAACTTAACTTTTTGAGAGGTCTTTGACAAAATGCTTCATAATAAATGGATCAGCCGTGTGTCAATCGATTTGAGTTCTCTCAGCTCCAAATGTAAGCTACAGCATCCTAGTAGTATGCTATTAAATGTCATGCCGTTTGGACATTTTGTTTCCGAGATATCTTTCCAGGACTACTCAGGAATAATAAAATTTAAGCTTTTGAGAGATTTTTGATAAAATGTATCATAATAAATTTCTCAGCCGTCTGTCAACCGATTTTTTATGATCATATTTGCAATTGAAAATGCAATGAAAATGCAATTACTATTAATACATAAAAGCTACAATTTTCTTAAATAATAACTATTAGTTACAATGAGTCGGCATACATTTATTGCTTATATTTATTAGAAGTGTAAGAAGGGTACTGTTCACCATTGGTGGATTAATTCGGTTTTTTGAAGCCTAAGACTGCGTAGCCATTAATCTATAGAGTCAACCTTACAGTCGATTTTCAACAACAACTTTAAGATAGTTTTAGTGGGTTCCATACAGGTGTCAGGAAATTCTCCAAGAAGTCATCCAGGAATTCTTTTACAAGTATCTCCAAGAAATCTTCAAGGAGTTCATCCACGGATTTGTTTAAGAAACCATCCATGGATTATTCCAAGAATTCCTCCTCAGATTATCTAGGAGTTTTTGCAAGGATGTTTTAAGGGTCTTAAGGGTGTTAAGGCCTCAAGGGTTTCCTCCAACGATTGTTTTAGGACTTACCCTAGGATTCCTTCACCAGAGATATCCTTCCGAGTTTTGTGTGTGGATTTCACCAGAAATTTTTCGTGGTATTTCTCCAAGAAGTTGCTCATTATTTTTTCCAGGGATTCCTTCAGGTATCTCTTCAGGAGTTACTCAGGAATTCTTGCAATAAGTCCTCCAGGGACTTTTTCAAGCCACGCACATGTCACAGAAGAGTCACGGCAGTACAGGTTTTGATTACATAGAAGACACTGTGACTTACTTTAAATAAATAAGCACTCCGTGGAGTATTTCTTGAAGGAACAGCCTATGAACAAAAGAAGGATAAATAGCTATGCTATGCAAATGTTAGCGATTGAAAAGCAAATAATTTCTACAACAGCTTTACAATTGGTAATGATCCCCGATAAAGAATTTTACGTATTAGGGAGACACACTGCATGCCAACATAGAGTACTTCAATTTGCTGTTCGTTCGGCCTTTTGTACATTCGACCTTTTGTTCTTTTAAGCTTTTTCCATTCGACCTTCTGCCGTTCAACCTTTTGTCCTAAAACTGTATGACCATTTCAAGGGAATGTCAAAGTACTTTTTTCTGAGTTATAGAGGCGTTGAGGTCTAACCGGAGGGAGAAAAGGAAATACTAATGAAACTTGGCGCTGCTATATAATATAATATAGACTCATTTTAGGTCATACACCCATCTCCTTAGAATAAACGAAGTTCATAGACGGCCCTAAAAAGTCTTTCTTTAGCGAAATCAATCTTTAGATCGAAATCAAAACCACTGCCTACTGATGAGGAATTTCTCGTAGCGTAAAAGACCGTTGTTTCAATGTGAAAGTTAAAATTTTCCGAACGGTACCTACCAAATGACGAATCAATTGCGCATCTCAGTCGTGGCAGTTGTCTTTGTATGTAAATAAAAGAACTCGTAGACACCTTGATGCGCATCATCGGTGAATTATTGTAATTAGGGGAATCACTAAACAGATTAAAGACCTGCGTGAGTCATGATTTTCTGATTATATTAAAATGTTTCACAAAATTGCGAATAAAATAATCCAGCATTTCCTTGGTGAACACGACGTTTAATTAGGATAATAATTAGTCAGCGGTATACGCTGTAAAGTCAATTCCCCAAATTTAATCGATTCATATCGATATTACAGCCAATACTATTAACCCTTCACCGTTGTAAAACGTACAGCATTACCAAAAACCTAACTCAATCAAACAGGCAAAAGGGTAAGTGCCTACTCCATGGATAGGATGGATAGAACAATGTTCAAGCCGATGTTTTGGACGGTACATGTGAGAGCACATGAGACAAGCTCATGAGCCATGTATCATGAACTGTATCATATCCACTAATACACATGGATCGCATGCGTTGGGAAATGCGATGAGAGGTGATGTCGCGCGGCACATTATAATCAAAAAAATGTGCGATGCGACAAACAAACCAAACGTGAGCAGCAGACAGTTTCATCGCATGTATTTACCACAACAATGTGCGTGAGATGTTTTTCTTTGTGTCTCACAATGAGCAGCTCATGCACTTGAAGCCTGGTCTGTCGTACTTAGTTTTTGCTTGTGTAATCAGTTCATTTGCTTTATTTCTAAGTCTTTTATAGGTACTTCTATCAATTTCTGTCTTGGATCTTTTCCAGCTATTATATGCTAAATTTCTATTTATTATAGCACGCGAAATATCGTTATTGAACCAGGGAGTTTTATTTTGTTTTTTTCGTCGTAGAGGTATGTGCTGATCATGTAGGTAGAGTAAATGAAAGTTTAAGAATTCTAACTTTTCATCGGGGGTTTCCATGGAGAAAAACGCATTCCAATCAATTCTATTGAAGTCATCGGATAGCCCGAATAAAACGGTATCATAAAATTGTGATAAAGCGTATCGTTTTTTGATTATACGTGGTATCATAAAATGTATGATACAATATCATACACTTGAATCATATCAATGATTAGAGCTATCATATTCGGAATTTGAATGATAGACCGAATGGGTTGTTAAGTATAGTTACCATTCAAAAATAGCTATTTTCTCGAACAAAATTTCTGCCAAATTATTCGTGTTATAATCACTTTATCATTTGATTAACGATTTACCGAATAATAAAAACAAATCTGAAATATTTCAAAACTCTACTTTATCGGCTTGAAATAAAAAAACACCCCTGCAGTTTCCACTGCTGTCAAAGCGTGGACGAGGTTCATGACGTCATGCTGTGTTGTTTTTGTGCTGAAAGTTTATTTTTAACTTTGGAGGCCACGACTCGTATCGCGATTCGAACTGTAGACTGGTGCTGGGATTTCCATTCCCCTTCGCGCGTTGCTGGTGAACCATATCGACACGGTGCTCGCGGGTTATTCAAACCCAATGATATGAAAGTACCTAGAACTGGAACATCTGATATCAAAATATACAGGGTAAGTTAGTTCAGTTGTTAGCCAGTGAGAGCGCCTACAGCTAGTTAAGGAATAATTGCACAGTGACCATCGATCGTGCCGCCGATGCACACAGTGCCCTAGAAAATACATTGAAATAAGATTCCTCTTACGGCACGGTGCATGGATTTTCCTATTCTGCTCATATCGACGGAGAGGATAATACGGGACTTCAGGTCCTGTAATGAAGCTGGTGACAAATGCGAGTGTCACATAAAAAGTTTGCTAATGCTAAAAGTGACCACAAAGTAATTATTTTGAGCTTTCTCATATGTAGGAAACCAAAGAAAATGCTTCCCAACTCTTGCTAAGTGCAGCCTTGTGGAATTTTCACTCTATTAGTGAAAACAAGTGCTATATTTTCTAGTTTATGAGAGAAAAAAGATTATAAACAATCATATATTTATTATTAGACATATCATTATCATTTGTGCTATGATACCGGTAAAGTATTGAAAAATTGCAATTCTACAACCCGTATCATTCGATCATAGTGCTATGACTATCTATACCATTATCATTCAGTGAATTGAATGCGTATGATATGTACGATAACATGAATTGTAAAAATCTATGCGGGAGTGCACTTGAATCAAAATTGACATAGTCTCGGTAGTAGACAACATTATCATGCCTGTTGAAGGAGTAGCGTAGAGAGCAAAATATTAAGTCGTGATTGGAAATGCCAGGCATAGAAATCTGATCATGTTTAACAACAGTATCAGGTGTATCCGTAATTAGAAGATCTAGTAAGGAGCATCCAGTTCTGTGGAAATACGTTGGTTCAGAATTTATACATTTATACGACAAAGTATCCAACATTTCGTTAAATCGGCGTGGCCTGCAAGAATTTTTTGATAAATCTGTATTAAAATCACCTATAAAGTACGAACTACTGCAATTAACTATACAGTTATCCAGAATACTACTAAGAATGTCGGTGCAATCAGTATTCGGGGGATTATATACGACACCCAACAATATTTTGTCATCTCCAACTTTAATTTCAATGATTAAAAACTCAGTGCCGCAAAAATCAGGGGAAGAACTAGGGGACGTTGACACAACTTTATACGATAGATTATTTTTCAAATAAACACAGATGCCTCCACCATGCCTATTTCTATCATTTCTTATGAGCCTGTACCCATTTATGTTAAGTGTTGTGTTGTTGATAGTGTTATTTAACCACGTTTCCGTGAAACAAATAACGTCAACTTTGCTATCACTAAAGTTCAGCTTCAGTTCTTGAAATTTAGAAAAACTACGCGCAATTAAACTTTGAACATTTAAATGACAGATATTAAGAAATTCGTTTTTCAGAGCAGCATTAAGAACGACTCTTGGTATAATGATGTTTGGAGAAGCATTGTTAACTAGAAAATCATCCATAGTCAAGACAATTGCACAAGTATTGCCTCAGAAAAAAACCACCCATGAAATCAAAACAACACGCAAGTTCAAGGTCAAACGAGTAAAAAACAATATCTCTTAACATATCCATTACTAATTCATCAATGGTCAAAGTTCAGTTGACAATGGATTTAAGCAGCATTCTGTGATAAAAATAGCAGAATGGCGAACAGCTTTCGACCGCAATTCCAGAAGCATAAACAGCAACATCAGCTAGAACAACAACAACAGCGAGAACAGCAGCAACAGCAACAACAACAGATTGATGATCCTTGGTCCCTCCGGTACTACAGCAACTGACTTTCAGGAATGGACAGGGAATCATGGAATAACAAAGGAAGGATACAAGGAAAAATTTCAGATAGGAGTAGAGAAAGCAATTCAGGATAGGAAAAACTTATTTCAATTATTATATGTAACTTTCAGGAGTGACTGGAAACACGGAATCTGATGGAGAAAGGATTCACGGAATAAATTAGGAAGGATGAGAGAAAACTATATGGATGGGTTTAATGATGACTGAGATCTCAATTGGTCGACACTGTTGATCGGCTCAGCTTCAGATCGGTCCTTGTGCTGAACATAGACGATTCCGTTGCGTGTGAAGACCTTCAATAATGTTCCATTCTTTTTCAGTTTGATGGCTTCCGTACGTATGCTTCTTGCGTGTGGTGTTAGGCTTTCATTGAAGTATATTCGTTGATTACTTTCGAATCCAACGATGCGTAGGGTCAGGTTTCTTGACTTGAGGTATCGCTTGTAGACTTCATCCCTGACGTTTTTAAAAACGAACTGGCAGACAATTGGTGGGGAGGACCCAGGAGTAATGGGAAGGCGCATCAATCTTTTCAGATCCACCAGAGGCAGGTCAGGATCGGTGTAGCCTAGACACGAAGCCAGATTCCGAAACATGTTTTGTAGATTCTCGTTGACAGCATAGGGAATTCCAGAAATAAGCAGGTCATTGGCCTTCTCGAGACGGTCCATACGATGCGAAACAGCAGTAACTCCATTACGAACCTCGGTGATTGCTGTGGACAATTTGTTGAGGTTCGCTGCGCAGTCTGACCGAAAGATTGAAAACTGCTTTTCGACACTGGTAATCCTTTGTTCCAGCATCGATACACTCGCGTCGATCTTCGCCTCAATTTTGGAGTTGGAGGCCTCGAACATTTCCTTTATTTTCTGCAACAGGTCACTATTTTCCTCCGCTCCGGCTGGAGTTACGGTGTCATCCCGGGGTCGTTTCGAAGCATTCCCATCAATCACCGAAGATGTTGATACGGAGCGAGTGATGGGTTTGTTTTGGTGCATTTTACAAAAGCTATTGTTAGCAACTGACAGAATGGCACAACGACGAGGTGTTGTTAATATCGCTCCAAAGCAGAGTGATACTTCTGAAGGGGCTAAGCGTATGTGGTGCTATCAATGAGCTCATGCAAAAAAACTTTGCCGGAAATATAATGGAGCACTGATATACTGGCAATGTGAACTATATGTGCAAACTAGAGGACACTTGTTTCTCGAATGTAACAATACCAATTGGTGAATATTTCTGGCTGTTAGCAGGATAAATTTGCCAAAAGAACTTAGACCACTTCCACTATCACACAGTATTGATCATCCCTTCAGGAACTTGTAGAGCCATGTAGTTTCACATACTAGATGAAATAAGTACATTTATTTGATGATATTGTATAGCAAATTAAACATTTTGTTTTACCAGATACGAAATTTAGCGACCTGTGTACTTTTCTGCGGTTTGAAAATTTTGATTGTCTCCAGCTTCAGGCGCCGCCCTGTAAAGGTTAGTGACCAAAATGGGAATTTTTTTAATTAACTTTTCAGAAAACTAGCCTATTATAGATCATGGAACGTTGAAACATAGATTGGTTAATGTCAAATGGACGGAAATGAGGTTTGAAGTTGAAAAACACTTTCGCATTTTTTTCCTGCCGCATACTGTACGGTACAAAAATTGGCCTATTAATGGATACATCGTTGGCCTATTGCTTTCCAAGCGCTAGAACTACTTATTCTCTCATTTTATAATTTTTCTACTCAAGTATCATCACTGTTTGTTCACCAATCATGCTTTCAAATTACATTTTCAGAGCCAAATTTTCACATAACTATAAACAAACCATTTAAACTTCTTAATTCAGTAATGAAAACAACGCAATCCTATTATTGTATTATATTTTTGCAGTCACCGCACACAAAATCTTACTTCCTGTTCGTTCTTTCTGGTTCTTTCGCAAGCAATGTTGTTGACGTCACTTTACTGATGGGCCAAGATTTGGGTACATAGTGAAAAAATGTCCTCAATATTCGGCCCACTTTTAATTTGTAAAATAGTTATTTTTCGTTGAAAACAAATATACAAGTTCAAAATAGCGTCTTTGACCGTCGCATAAAATGTTCAGTTATCGAAAAGTCAATTCGAAATGTTCCAGAATCATGGAATTTATGATCATGTGTAAAGACTACCCACTAAACCGAAGAATCATGGCGTCTACAAAAGCTAAACAAAGTATCATTTTCATTCAACTTTAATCCTCCAAAGTAAAATTGAAACGAAATGTTACAGTTGTTTGGCGCATAGCTTTTCCAATCTCCAGTTATGCGTGTTTGTTAGTTTTTGGTTATCGTTAAGATAGGCCGAACGAGGAGACTATGCCAACGAAGCATCTCGATACCCTACATCAAATTCAAGATAAAACTGAATCAACAATATTTCTCCATAATACACGGTTCGTGGCTGCCGTTCTGTATCCACGGTCACGCCCGATGCTCGCCAAGTCACGCTCCATCTGATTCGCCCATCGTGCTCTTTGCGCCTTTGTGCCACGCCTTCTTGTGCACACCGGATTTATCGCTAACACCAACTTTGCAGGGTTATTGTCCGGCATTCTTGCAACATGCCCTGCCCATCCTTCCGGCTTTGGCCACCTTCTGGATGCTGGGTTCGCCGTAAAGTGCAGCGAGCTCGTGGTTCATCCTTCTCCGCCACACACCGTTCTCCTGCACACCGCCGAAGATCGTCCTTAGCACGCGTCGCTCGAAAACTCCGAGTGCTTGCAGGTCCTCCTCGAGCATGGCCCATGTCTCGTGCCCGTAGTGGAGCATCGGTCTTATTAGCGTTTTGTACATAGTGCACTTGGTGCGTGAGTGAATCTCTTTCGACCGCAGTTTCTTCTGGAGCCCGTAGTAGGCACGGTAAAGGCTGGGTATGTTGCGCAATTCAGATCCCATTGTGATCCACTAGCCTCTGCCCAGTAACTCCTATCCGTACCTCCTCGTGGTACCGGCCGGAAACTATGAGCAACCTTAGGGAAGATCGGGTAACCAACCCCGGTGGAAACTTTGGTCGTAGGCTGACAGGGAAGGGGAGAGGGGTTTGCTTCGGCAATCCTGAGCGTCTGTTCTCCAGGAGGAGCGGCTCACAACAGTGTCTGATCCCCATGTTAGGGGCGGCTGATCTACGCCCGAGTGCCAAGGAAGGACTCTTAGCTCAACTGTGCACTCCGGTCCTCCGGAAAGTAGGGAGTTGGTGTCAGGCCCTACGAGCCAGCCGTAAAAAAACATTGTAACGGAAAATCAGCAACAGAATAATACGAACCGAGACCAACGGCAACGACCCCAGCGAACAAAAAGGACTTGCGATTGGAAACTCGGTACGTGGAACTGCCGATCTCTCAACTTCATTGAGAGCACCCGCATACTCGCCGATCTACTGAAGGACCGCGGGTTCGGCATCGTAGCGCTGCAGGAGGTGTGTTGGACAGGATCCATGGTGCGAACGTTTAGAGGTAATCATACCATCTACCAGAGCTGCGGCAACACACGCGAGCTGGGAATAGCTTTCATCGTGATGGGTGATATGCAGAGGCGCGTGATCGGTTGGTGGCCGATCGACGAAAGAATGTGCAGGTTGAGGATCAAGGGCCGATTCTTCAACTTCAGCATAATAAACGTGCACAGCCCACACTCCGGAAGTACTGATGATGACAAGGACGCATTTTACGCGCAGCTCGAACGCGAGTACGATTGCTGCCCAAGCCACGACGTCAAGATCATCATAGGAGATTTGAACGCTCAGGTAGGCCAGGAGGAGGAATTCAGACCGATGATTGGTAAGTTCAGCGCCCACCAGCAGACGAACAAAAACGGCCTACGACTCATTGATTTCGCCGCCTCCAAAAATATGGCCATACGTAGCACCTTTTTTCCAACACAGCCTCCCTTATCGTTACACCTGGAGATCACCACAGCAGACGGAATCTCAAATCGACCACGTTCTGATTGACGGACGGCACTTCTCCGACATTATCGACGTCAGGACCTATCGTGGCGCCAACATCGACTCCGACCACTATCTGGTGATGATCAAACTGCGCCCAAAACTCTCCGTCATCAACAATGTACGGTACCGGCGACCGCCACGGTACAATCTAGACCGGATGTCGCCTCAGCATACGCGCAGAATCTCGAAGCCGCGTTGCCAGACGAGGGCGAGCTCGATGAGGCCCCTCTAGAGGACTGCTGGAGTACAATGAAAGCAGCCATCAACGACGCAGCCGAGAGCACCATCGGGTACGTGGAACGGAATCGACGTAACGAATGGTTCGACGAAGAGTGCAGAACGGTTTTGGAGGAGAATAACGCAGCGAGGGTGGTAATGCTGCAGCAAGGGACTCGACAGAACGTGGAACGTTACAAACAGAAGCGGAAACAGCAGACCGGCCTCTTTCGGGAGAAAAAGCGCCGCCTGGAAGAAGCGGAGTGTGAAGAAATGGAACTGCTGTGCCGTTCCCAAGAAACACGGAAGTTCTATCAGAAGCTCAATGCATCCCGCAACGGCTTCGTGCCGCGAGCCGAAATATGCAGGGATAAAGACGGAGGCCTCTTGATGGACGGACGTGAGGTGATCGAAAAGTGTAAGCAGCACTTCGATCAGCACCTGAACGGCATGGAGAACGTAGGCACGGGAGCCCACGGCAACGGAAGGAACGACGACGCCAGTGCAGCGGAGGACGGAAATGAACCAACTCCCACGCTGAGGGAAGTTAAGGATGCCATTCACCAGCTCAAAACCAACAAATCAGCTGGTAAGGATGGTATCGCAGCTGAACTCATCAAGATGGGCCCAGAAAAGTTGGCCACCTGTCTGCATCGGCTGATAGTCAGGATCTGGGAAACCGAACAGCTACCGGAGGAGTGGAAGGAAGTTGTAATCTGCCCCATTCACAAGAAAGGCGACCATTTGGAATGTGAGAACTTCAGGGCGATCACTATTTTGAATGCTGCCTACAAAGTGCTATCCCAGATCATCTTCCGTCGTCTGTCACCTAAAACAAATGAGTTCGTGGGAAGTTATCAAGCCGGCTTCATCGACGGCCGGTCGACAACGGATCAGATCTTTACCGTACGGCAAATCCTCCAGAAATGCCGTGAATACCAGGTCCCAACGCACCACCTGTTCATTAGTATGGGACACGCTTGTATTGAAAAAATAAATCCTCGCTCCAGTCGACTTTTTAGATCCCATTTAGGTCCCATATGAACTGTACAAAATTTCAGCGCAATCGGTGAAACTATAATTTAGCGCAAGCGGTTCAAAGTTTTCATAGGATTTACTATGGGAAAAGTAACACTTTCAAACAAAAAATCCCAGAGGTCGCCCTTTGTCTCCTTAATTCAAATCGATCAACGCTTCCTGTAGAAATAACATTTATGAAACTTTCCTTCGAAGACCGCAAAACGATTGGATGCTTGTGGAAAAAGTTATTGATTTATTACCGATTAGTGATCCAACGAACGGCTTTTTGCTTTGTTTTATCAGCAGCACTGCTGCTGTCGTTGTTGTATGGGGTGGCGGGAGGCATCACCACCCCCAGAAACAGCAGCAGCCAAGACAGCAGCTACAGTGCTGCTAATAAAACAAAACAAAAAGCCGTTCGTTGGATCACTAATCGGTAATAAAACAATAACTTTTTCCACAAGCATCCAATCGTTTTGCGGTATTCGAAGGAAAGTTTCAAAAATGATTTTTCTCCAAGGAGCATTGATCGATTTAAATTAAGGGGACAAAGGGCGACCTCTGGGATTTTTTATCTGAAAGTGTAACTTTTCCCATAGTAAATTCTATGAAAACTTTGAACCGCTTGCGCTAAATTATAGTTTCACCGATTGCGCTGAAATTTTGCACAGTTCATATGGGACCTAAATGGAATCGAAAAAGTCGACTGGAGCGAGAATTTGATGTTTGTCCCATACTACTGTTCATCGACTTCAAAGCGGCATACGATAGTATCGACCGCGCAGAGCTATGGAGAATCATGGACGAAAACGGCTTTCCTGGGAAGCTGACTAGACTGATTAAAGCAACGATGGACGGTGTGCAAAACTGCGTAAGGGTTTCGGGTGAACTATCCAGTTCATTCGTATCTCGCCGGGGACTGCGATAAGGTGACGGACTCTCATGTCTACTCTTCAACATCGCGCTGGAAGGTGTGATGCGACGAGCCGGGGAACGATTTTCACAAAATCCGGTCAATTTGTGTGCTTTGCGGACGACATGGACATTATCGCTAGAACATTTGGAACGGTGGAAGAATTGTACACCCGCCTGAAACGCAAAGCAGTAAAGGTCGGACTGGTGGTGAATGCCTCAAAAACAAAGTACATGCTGGTAGGCGTAACGGAAAACGACCGGATCCGTCTGGGTAGTAATGTTACGATAGACGGGGATACTTTCGAGGTGGTGGAGGAATTCGTCTACCTCGGATCCTTACTGACGGCTGACAACAACGTGAGCCGAGAAATTCGGAGGCGCATCATCAGCGGAAGTCGGGCCTACTACGGGCTCCAGAAGAAACTGCGGTCGAAAAAGATTCACCCACGCACCAAATGCACCATGTACAAAACGCTAATAAGACCGGTGATCCTCTACGGGCACGAGACATGGACCATGCTCGAGGAGGACCTGCAAGCACTCGGACTTTTCGAGCGACGTGTGCTAAGGACGATCTTCGGCAGTGTGCAGGAGAACGGTGTGTGGCGGAGAAGAATGAATCACGAGCTCGCTGCACTTTACGGCGAACCCAGCATCCAGAAGGTGGCCAAAGCCGGAAGGATACGTTGGGCAGGGCATGTTGCAAGAATGCCGGACAACAACCCTGCAAAGCTGGTGTTTGCAACGGATCCGGTTGGCACAAGAAGGCGTGGAGCGCAGAGAGCACGATGGGCGGACCAGGTGGAGCGTGACTTGGCGAGCATTGGGCGCGACCGAGGATGGAGAGCGGCAGCCACAAATACTCGGTTTGGCGCATTATTGTTGATTATGTCTTATCTTATGTCTTATGATGTTGAACAAATAAATTTATGTATGCTATAGAAAAAATAAACAATGCAAAACAAATTCAAAATCTTTAAAACTAGGATCGCATTCAACTAAAATAAGGAGAAATAATAATAAACTTTATCTGTAATCAAAATTCAATTCAGCGATACAAGTTAACGTTAAAATTCCTTCGGTTCTCGAAGATGGCGGTACCTGGCGTGTTGGTACTGCGTTTTGGCGCGCAGCGGCGACGAGGCGACCCATGTGCGTTATGGCAAATAACCGAGAAATACTCTGCGTTACTACGTGAAATCACTGGGAGTTTGGACACGGGAAGGGAATATGTATTAGGGATTTTGTCTTGGTAAACAAATTGCACAATCTCTCTGTTTTGTTTTGATATGGCCACAAAGACAAAAATCAGAAAGATCTCACCCAATTATGTATCGTTGGATGGTCGCTTACACGTCTCGATTCCTTCAATTTTCTGTACCGACGACAATATATCGGTTGCCACTAAATGCGGACCCATTCACTTCACTTTTCCACTTAACTTTTCTTCCGTAAAGTCTAGTATGCACCTGATAAGAAAAGCACTCCAGAAAAAATCCCTCTAATTACCAAAGGAATTTTGACAGCTGATTAGTGTGGGATATGGACTACCCTATTATTATGAACACCCCTGATGATTGAGAGTTCATGTGAGAGTCGCTCGTGGATATCATATGTTACCTTTATCCACCCCTGCGTTTAACGATACTCTTGAGAGACAACCATCATCGGCTCTCACTCTCACATTCTCTCGCTCTCCGGTTTGGTCTACAGAGGCTCGTGGATACACACGAAGTAGACTCTGCCTCTTTACTTCTCGGATCATCGGACAGACAGGACGTCAGTGTAAGTAGCTCCCCGAATACGCGGAACCTAACCCTCCGTTCTTCAGCCGAAGAATGGAAAGGTGACGCCACAATTTGGAGATCCTGCCAGCGATTTATCAAAATTGTGTGAACCATTTACTGAAAATTTATGGAAAGACAAGAATTGCGAGATAAATTGTGTGCGAAAAGTTCCAGTGATGTGTAATCTTTCTGTTAACTTTAATTGTTTGTGATTCAGTGCATTAGACGAAGAAATCTCTACCGATTGCCATGCCGGCCATCTTGAAAAATAGTGCTAATTACGAGATTTTTTTTTTCTCTTTTATGTTCTTGGCTATTGAAGAACCTGGAAATGCTTGTGAAAATGTGCAATAATAATTGAAGTTTCAATCGACACAGCTCGGCGTGTGATAAATAATAGTATTATGCCGTCGGATTGTGTGCTGCGACAGCCACTAGAATTTTTCAGAAAACGTGTTGCGGGAATCGCTTAGTGAGCTGTGACAGCCACCGGGATGAATTAACGTGTTGTGTCAACCGTTCGTGTGAGCTGTGTCAGCCATATAACTTATTCCTTGTTCTTGTATTTAGCGTGTGTGACAACCGCTCAGTGTGCTGTGACAGCCACTGTAACAAAACAGCGTGTGTGACAACCGCTAAGTGTGCTGTGACAGCCACTTTGTCAAAACAGCGTGTTGTGACAACCGCTCAGTGCGCTGTGACAGCCACTGTAATAAAACAGCGTGTGTGACAACCGCTCAGTGCGCTGCGACAGCCACTTTATCAAAACAGCGTGTTGTGTCAACCGCTTGTGTGAGCTGTGTCAGCCATACTAATTGTATTCATATAGCGTGTGTGACGATCGCTAAGTGCGCTGTGACAGCCACATTATCTTATTGGAACTGCGTGTTGCGACAACCGCTTCAGTGCGCTGAGACAGCCACTACAATAAAACAGTAATAGGCATGTACTCGGGCAATCGTTATATAGCCAATTTTGCAAAACGTTTATGCAGATTTTTCAAATTCCGTTTTAGAGTTGAGCAATGTTTTTTTTTTCATTTTTCACAGTAAATTTGGTAGAATGTCGGCTGGAAGATACGTGCGGGCTCCATCAGTGGATTCAGTGAACCACTATGAAGAGCTTGAGGATGCGTATCTGGACGATATTGATTCCGGCACTGTCGGAGCCACAGAAGAGGTGGAGTTCCAAGAGTTTGATGATACGGTGAACAAGGACGATCTTCCTATGAAGGAAAAAGCGCGTGAACAGGCGTGAACCAGAGATCGGTTGGCATTATACGGAGGCTCATCCAACTTCCATGCAAGTGGGAAATTGTTCATACGCAGGTGGCCGTTTGGATAATCCCCCACAATTTCCAAAGAACGTACCTACGAGCAGGCTTCAGGAAGAGTGGAATCGCTTTTTGCAAAAATTCGAGATCGCGGCATCGCTCTCGAAAATTAGCGATCCGGCTCAACTTGCGAAGCATCTTTTCATGTGCATGGGAGATCAGCTGCAAGACATTGTCTGCATTGCTAAGCTGCGGCCAGGCTTAAACGACCCACGATGCTATCGAACCATGGTCGACAACATCAATGCGCATTTGCGTAAATTGACGGACCCTCTTACTGAACACGAAATGTTCAGTAGAATGTCTCAAGGACAGGATGAGACGCTTGATGGCTTCCTAGTGCGTCTGAAGTCAAAGGTTAGACTGTGCGAATACAGCGATCAGGACGAAGATCGATTCGTCTATACGCAGCTTCTGAAGGGTATGCGCGATAAAAGGCTGGCCGAAGATGCGAGAATCTACGGGTACGACATAAGCGTAATAATCAAAGCTGCGGCGCGAAAAGAAGCGTTCACGTTGAACACCATGCCGAACATCAACTTGGAGATTGGCACAGAAGTTCTGGCTGTTTCTCGGAAACCGGATCAAGGAACCCGGTCGTTCCGAAAGCGCTCTGGAAACCCAGTTTTGCCGCCGCGTCCAGGGAAAATGCAACGTTACGGAGAAAATCGTAATGCAGGTCGTCGTTTCCGATGTTGGAGGTGCAATAGCTCGGCACATACTCACGATGCTTGTTTGGCCAAGGACAAGAAGTGTTTTGGATGTGGCAAGATAGGCCACTTTGCTTCAGCGTGTCGCCGTAAAGGTATCCGGTCGATCCAGACAAAGGAAGAGAAGCGTGACACCCCATCAGGTTGGACGGACGACGAAAATCAGAGCGAGGTATGAATAATGGACAGAAGTAGCTATATTTAGAGAAATAAACATTCAGACAATATCACTAAATTTGTGTTATGTTTCAAAATATTGCTCATTACAGAGGACTCGGATTCTTTCTTTTGGGGATGTTCTGGTGAATTGTCGCTTGGGTTCATCAACTCCAATTTGCTTCCTCATAGATTCGGGGGCGGATGTCAACATCATTGGTGGGAGCGATTGGGAGGTTTTGAAGCGGGAATATCACCAAAAGGTTGCGAAATTGGAGCCAATAAGCATTCAGACAAGCAAAGAACTACGGGCTTTTGGTACTGATAGACCTTTGGAAATAACATGCGCATTTCGCGCTACCGTGCAGGTTGCCCGAGCTATCAAACCGACCGTGGAAGCAGAATTTTTCGTGGTAGCAAACGGGCGTCGTTCATTGCTGGGACGGTCGACAGCCAGTGAGCTGAGGTTACTAAAAGCGGGTCTGACGGTAAACCAATGCGAGGAAGCGAAAGTTGAAACACATTTCCCAAAGATCCCAGGAGTCAAAGTGAAGTTCAGCATTGACAAATCCGTTCCGCCAGAACGCAACGCCTACTATAATGTTCCAGCGGCATTCCGGGAGGCTGCAAAACTTCGTTTAGCTGAGATGGAGGCAAAAGGAATTATTGAGAGAGTGACATCCGCACCCGAGTGGATAAGCGGAATGTCGGCCGTGGCAAAGGGAAAAAGCGACTTCCGGCTGGTGGTGAACATGCGGGGACCCAACAAGGCAATCAAAAGAGAATACTTCAGGCTTCCTCTATTAGAGGAGATGAGGGTTAAATTGCATGGGGCCAAGTTCTTCTCCAAGCTAGACCTAAGCAATGCTTATTACCACCTGGAACTCTCCAAAGAATCCCGCGATTTGACCACATTTCTGGCTGAGGATGGCATGTACCGTTTTACCAGATTAATGTTTGGGGTCAATTGTGCGCCAGAAATTTTTCAGCGGGAAATGTGCCGTTTATTGGAGGGTGTAGATAACGTAATCGTATGGATTGATGATGTACTCCTCTTCGCTGAGACAGTAGAAGAGCTGCGATTGATTACAGCACATGTTCTCGAAATTTTTCGTACTAATCGTCTTTCGTTGAATGACGAAAAGTGCCAATACGAAAAAACACGCATTCAGTTTATTGGCCACGAACTTGACGCGAACGGTGTCCACATCGATCAGGCAAAGATCAAAGATCTTCAAAAATTCCGCCAGCCAGCAAATGTATCCGAACTGCGGAGCTTCCTAGGCCTCGCATCGTTCATCAGCCCTCATATAAGCAGGTTCGCTGATATTGCGGCTCCTTTGTGGGCCGTAACGAAGGATAAGGCATGGTTTTGGGGACCAGAGCAATCGAATGCTTTTGCGGAACTGAAAAACCAAATACTGAGCTGCACCACGACATTGGGTTATTTTTCCGAGAAACAGAGAACCATTCTCTATACTGATGCTTCCCCGCACGCACTGGGTGCAGTTCTCGTTCAGGAAGATGAAAATCACGCTTCGAGGATTATCAGCTTTGCGTCTAAGGCGCTAACTTCCACGGAGAAAAGATACCCGCAGAACCAGAGAGAAGCTCTTAGCGCCGTCTGGGCGGTGGAACATTTCTGGTATTTTCTTCTTGGGCGACACTTTACGCTACGTACGGATGCAAGAGGCGTTGTTTTTATCTTGAACAGGTTGCGGGAAACCTCCAAGAGAGCGTTGAATAGAGCTGATGGATGGGCTCTGAGACTAAGTCCCTACGACTATGACGTAGAGTACGTTCGGGGACGAGCAAATATTGCGGACCCATCTTCGCGATTATACTGCGGTACAGATGAGCCATTCAATGAAGATCAGAGCCCATGGGAACTGGCTGCCCTAGAAGCAAATGCGGTAGGTTTTTTGACAGAGCAAGAAATCCGGGAAGCAACCGCCGAGGACGCCGAACTGCAGAAAGTTGTTCTTGCTCTGGAATCAGGTCAGTGGCCTGACGATCTGAGACGATATAAATCGTTAGCGGATGATCTGCATTTCGAGAACGGAACGCTTGTGAAGAACGGATGTGCTGTGATCCCGACCAAACTACGGAACAAGACGCTGGAGGTAGCACACGATGGCCATCCCAGTGCAGCAAAGTTGAAGACCATCCTGCGAGAGCGTGTGTGGTGGCCTGGAATGCCATCAGATGCGGTGAAATGGGTCGATACATGCCGAGCATGCGCCATCAACGGCCGTCCAGAGAAACCCACGCCGATGAAAAGAGTTTTCGCTCCTACGACTGTTTGGGAATCGATTGCGGTCGATTTCAATGGACCGTACACAAGATTCGGGGGCATATCAGTTCTACTTATCGTAGATTATCGATCCAGATTTCTGATTGCCCGCCCCGTAAAGTCTACGAATTTTGATTGCACTAAGCAAGTATTGGAGGAAGTCTTTGGAAGGGAAGGATTTCCTAAGAGCATCCGGTCGGATAATGGGCCGCCATTCAATGGCACTGAATATAAGCAGTACTGCAGCGAAAGGGGGATCGAGCTGATCTATTCAACGCCGCTGTTCCCTCAGCAGAATGGCTTAGTAGAAAACTACATGAAGCTGGTTAACAGGGCCATGACTGCGGCGGCGATGAACAATACAGGTAAGAGATTAGTGATCCTTGGGCTGGAAATATCTCAGTACTGGAGATGTCTATCGATTTATCTGTTATACTATCTATTTAACGATGCAGGTTTTAATGACGAACTACAAGCAACAGTCAATGCTCACAATGCTGCGGCACATGCTGTCACTGGTATTCCCCCGGAAGAGGTGATGCTGGGTCGCAAGATAAAGCGAAGGCTTCCACTTCTTGTGCATCAGAAATCCCAATACGATGACCAATTACTTGATGAACGAGACAGGTTGGCTAAAATCAAAGCAAAGGATCGCGAGGATGCACGAAGAGGTGCACGAGCATGTCGTGTAAAGCCAGGAGACATCGTTATTGTGGAGCGTCAGTCAAAAGGGAAGGCAATGTCTAGGTTCGACCCAAGGAAGTATACCGTGACGGAGGAGAATAATGGCAACTTAGTACTCTGCAGCCAAGACGGACAATTCCTGAAGCGTCATGTTACCCAAACAAGGAAGGTGAATCAATGGCGGGATGACGACAATCCTGCCCCAAGCAATGATCCCGAAGATGCTGGAGAAAGGATTAAGCCACGACCCGTGAGAGAACGGAAAGCCCCGGCGTATCTCGGAAGCTACGTCCAGCGCGTAGAAACATAAGAACTGCCTCCAGTTCTTTCCTATTTTACTGAATAAATACCGATTGCATTAAATACACTTCAATACTATTTTAAAGACTGAATAAATTTCCTTGCTAGATTTTTTTTTTACTTTTTTTTTCTCTTTTCTATGGAGAAAGGGGAAGATGTGGGATATGGACTACCCTATTATTATGAACACCCCTGATGATTGAGAGTTCATGTGAGAGTCGCTCGTGGATATCATATGTTACCTTTATCCACCCCTGCGTTTAACGATACTCTTGAGAGACAACCATCATCGGCTCTCACTCTCACATTCTCTCGCTCTCCGGTTTGGTCTACAGAGGCTCGTGGATACACACGAAGTAGACTCTGCCTCTTTACTTCTCGGATCATCGGACAGACAGGACGTCAGTGTAAGTAGCTCCCCGAATAAGCGGAACCTAACCCTCCGTTCTTCAGCCGAAGAATGGAAAGGTGACGCCACAATTAGTATGGGAAATAATGTCACTTTTCCTTGAGGAATAATTGAACGGAATATTTTTCCGCAAGGAAAAGTGACAGCTCCATTTGATTTGCCCGGCAGGCGTTACGAGCGTTACGCAACTTTCATTTCTTTCCAGCTGCGGACCGCTCAAGAAATTTTAACAGCGAAATCATTTCTTGACCGTTCCTTGGCCTATCTTTTTCCACAGTACTTATCAGGTGCGTACTACCCGGCCCCGAAAAATCATTCGACACTAAAGCACGCCGCATTTTTCACTTTTCCCAGATAAAAGCAGAATTATTACCCTCGGAAAATGGTCGAATTCTAGCGCACATTCTAACCAATTGAAAGCAATTCTGCTATTTCAAAAATAATATTCGAATATTCTCGAAATTTAAATTTTGGTAAAAGCAAAAGTTTTCACGCTCGCGCACTACCCAGGTAACTACTAAGCACTGATATAAGCGGTATAGAGGCGCTTCAACAGCTTTTCAGTGCCAACAGGCTCTAAAGAAGGTTTTCAAATGCTTATAGACCTTGTAAATCGTAAGCATTGAAATAAGCCGTATATGGGTATATAACGCTATCTTGTAGTGCTAACAAGCTGTGCTTTCAAGCCTAGTTAGACAGCTGTCAGTGCTGTTGAACGGCTTGTCTTACATGACATTTGACATGACATCCATACCAATCAAAATAAATTTCAATCAAACCAAAACTAAAACCGATGAAAGTAAATCTAACATAGAAGAAAGGTTCAGGCCTTCAGGTATTGAAAACAGTTATTGGCAAGCGGCAGCATGTAGTAGACCATGGATTATGATCCCGGTCACGAATCTGACATCGAGATAGATCCCCTTCAAATTTCCAGATGATTCCCAGCTCAACTTCTATCTCCCGCGAATCTGCACGTCATCGATTAGCGCTTCCTCAACTTCAAACTTTAACACCATCGGATTCATCTGAATTAGCAATATCTTTTCCTTTATAGTACTAACGAGCTCTCAGTTTGTTCTATGTAGTAGATTTCCCCTGATATTTCGCTCGCTGTCCTACCTTTCTACCGAAAACAATCCAAATTTATCATCACTCGATCGATCGAATCTGGCTTCGGATCCGATCGTCTTTGTATCTATTTAAGATCCGTCTGCTACTCCTGGATGGAAACATCAACAATGCATCGCCTTTTTGCTTCAAATACCATTCTGAGCGTATGAAGTTCACGATGCATTTGTGGAGTATATGGTTAACACGTAGAAATTTAACGCAGGAACATTGAGGACATTGGCCGGAATCTGGATCAAGTAGCAAAAAGATGAACGTCGACGAGAAGTAGAGTAGAAGTAGAAGTAGAAAAGCAAGACAAAAATAGAAGTGTTTTTTTTTAATTTTTTTTATTCACATTTGACATTCTTCTCGCCAGAGACTCGGTACGGGAAGCCGCTTATCAGCCGAATAATGCGCCAAAAGTGGCTTTTGAGCAGCCCTATTAGAGGATATAGTTCCAATTAGCTCTGTTGAACATGTTCTATATTCGACTATAGAACCGACTTAATGCCATTTTTACGGCTTAATGGTTACTTGGGTGGCTCTTTTATGGACAGGCCCTTAATATAGACTAATTTCCTTACTCTAATGCAGAGGGTGTGAATTGAGAGACACTGTGTTGTAGTCCCGGCTATAAAAACGCTAAATACACTTTCCATGCTTACTATTTCCACGAATTTGCTTATTTCATTGAATTCACAACTCCAACCAACCTGATTGTACTGATCAGAAAAACGATTCCGGAAATAACGAATGGCCACCAGCTGGCAAATGGATCAGCGTCTGCCAGAGCCGCCTTGATGTCATCCATTGCTGCTTCGCTTCGCCTTCCGATGTCCTGCTGAGAACGAACTCGGTTCTCGGTCGCACGCCCGTTTTTTTTTCCTTCCTATTTGTGTTGATTGCCAAGAACCAGCCACCCACCCACTGACACTGGTTGTTCGAATCCCTTTTTACCAGAACGGATGCTTGCTTATCCGCGTGCCGTCTTACACAGGTAGGCATAAGCCATCACTCTGAGCTGATTGGATTGTTTCTATCGAATTCATAAAACCGTTTGATTCTTTGGATTTGCGTTGGGCGCTTCCTTATTCTGTGAAACAGGTTCCTAGGTTTAACCTGAGACGGTTTAACTACACTTCGATGAACATTTTCAATTTCTACAATTTAAATATAAATGTGCACTTCTATTTCCACGATTTTCAGCTGTATAATCAACCAAATCAGAAATTCCAATCACGTTTTCGAAATGTATTTTCGCGCCCGACTTCCTTTCTTTTGATTCATTAACCATCGATGAAAACGGCGACTTTTGACACAATGTGCTTTAAACCAACCAACTATCCACCTTTCAGTTTAAATCAGGAAAACACGATAACATTCCAGCTGTGAAATACCGAATATGATCATTGACTGAGCTCGAACCGCAGACTGCCGGGTTAACGTTGTTGGATTGTGGCTCCTCGTTCGGTTGAATTAATTTAATGACGTTGTCTACACTCCGATACAGACAGTCCCATGTACCTAATGCAATTGAAGCAATGAATGATGAAGTCACAACACTGAGAAACCGGAACAGTTCAATTGATGCTGTGTGACGATTCAGTTTTAACAAGCCTGTGTGGAGGCTCTGGTATACTCAATGGATGATAAATTCATACGTGATAAGTCCATTACACTCTCGATCAAAGTTTGGATTCATCCCCTCAAAAGTATGTCATTTTTCAAGACCACATGCCCACCTATTTGCATTCTTTGATAGTTCGGGCCCTATTCAAAAGAATTATTATTATTTATGGTTTTCGACCAAAATGCTACTAGTGTACAGATGTTGGTTTTCTCGGTCTAGGGTCAATCTAAACGGCTAGTTTTGGATTACCCGACGTTTCGGCCGACTTTATTTGGCCTTTATTAAGGGAAAAATCAGTGAACAGTTTTTGTCTTATGGTTTAATGCACTTGATAAAGGCCAAATGTCGGGTAATCCAAAACTAGCCGTTTAGATTGACCCTAGACCGAGATACTACTGGATCTACTGGATCTACCATCATTTGTGGTCACTGTGTTCAATAAATTTAGTCACGTTGATGTCCATTAGAACTCGTAATGCTTCAAGCAACTCAATATTGTAGTAATTGAACATTCCGTGAAATACAAAGGCCTCCAATACACTTTGAAGTTTGGGTTACGATATCTACATACTGTACCATGCTTGAATTGTAAAAAAAAATATTCGTGGAATGTAGTCTATACTGCTGATGGAGCCTCAGTGCATAACTAGAATGCTTTTGATATATTCATGGGTTATTCCAGGTTTTCCAAACTATTCTGGAATTAGGACCTTCATGGTCACATACTCTACTCTTGTTTCTCTTCACTCTATCGGCATAATTCTTTCACGATTGTGTCTAAGCACCTCATAATATTACTAGTATCACTATGTGTTGCAAGTTAGGTGTCAGTCGGTATATAAATAGACCCCAATGTATTTTGAAGCATAGGTCGTTATATCTGTAAATCTTTGAATATTTTTATTGTAGCGAACGCTCGCGGAATATAATCTACGCTACTCTTAGAGGGTCACAGTACAATTCTGATAAATTAGAAACATTCACTTGGTGATCTAGGCCATTCAAACTATTCTGGAATTAAGACCTTCAAGCTCTACAGGTTCTACTCTTGTATCTTAATTAATACAATCAATATATGAAGTCTTAATTCCAAAATAGTTTGGATGACCTAATTCACCAAGTGAATATAGCAGAGTTATTATAATTGCAATCGCTGGTTCTTGTTATTATAATTGCGTCAATTACATTACCCGCCATAAATATGGAATCGCATCGTCTAGTATTGAGTTGTCCAAAAAATGTCTCACGAAACCTAATGCAAGCCTATCCATATACGTGAGAACAAAAGATGTTTACAAAGTTCTTACAGATAGATTAACACGGGAAATCTGAACACAAACCACTACTACACAGGAATTTGGATTGGTCAATTGCAACACCCCAATTTAATATTGCAGCACCCCCAGAAAGTTTGGCATCACCTGAAGACTTCATCATTTTCAAAGCTGTATCTCAAAAACCGTATCCCCTGCATAGTTTAGACCTTCAGCAAAGTCGGTCAGAAGGTCTATGGCTATCAAATGGTGGAAAGTATAGGGCGTGATTCCGCCGCTATGTGGCGCCAGTGTGCATTCAAAACGAAGTACTTTGACATGGTTTATCTCATGATACTGGCCACCTAGAAAGTTCGTGTCTTCAGCAAAGTTGGTCAGAAGGTCTATGGCTATCAAATGGTGGTAAGTTTAGTGTGTAATTCCGCCGCTATGTGGCGCAAGTGTGCGTTTTAAACGAAGTACTTTGACATGACCATAAATCTGCTGAACAACATTGGTGAAGGTCTAAACTTTGCAGAGGATACGGTTTTTAAGATACAGTTTAGTAAATCATAAGGTTTTCAGGTGATGCCAAACTTTTCGGGGTGCTGCAATATTTAATTGGGGTGTTGCAATACTAGACGATGTGATTCCATATTTATGGCGGGTAGTGTAATTGATGCAATTATAATAACAAGAACCAGCGATTGCAATTATAATAACTCTGCTATATTCACTTGGTGATCTAGGTCATCCAAACTATTTTGGAATTAAGACGTTCAAAGTCTGCAGGCTCTATTCTTGTTCTACAGGACTCACTTCTGTAATTCTTCCAAGAGCTCCTTCAGGAATTCAACCAAGCATTCCTCCAGAAATTCTTCCAGGAATTCCTCCAGGGATTCCTCCAAGAATTTCTCCAGCAAGTCCTCCAAGACTTCTGCCAAAAAAACTCCAAGCATTCCTCAAGGAATGCCTCTAAGAATCTTTCTATGATGTTCTCCAGAAATTATTCTAAAAATTACTCCAGAGATTCCTCCAAGATTTCTTTCAAGAATTTCTCCAGGAATTCTCAAGAAAATTTTCAAGGAATTTCTACAGAAATTACTTCAGGAATTCCTTAACCCTCTTATAATAAAATTTTTGGATTTTGATCTAAATATCATTTTTCGTCATCTAAAATCGATTTAACCTTCTTCGTGCATTAGCTTGCGCGCACCTCGCTGATCTAGTGCACGTTTAGGGGTCATAATGACCCTAATGCACGAAGAGGGTTAAACATGTTTTGGAAGATGATAATTTTAATTCTCGATTTCGTGAATTTCAGTTTTTGATTTTTCTAATTTTTATTTTTGAACATCCCCACACTTTTTTATTTTTTCTGGAAGCCAATTTAGGGTACCGATTTTTTTAGATAAAAACATTTTGAAATTTTATGATTATTGTTGGAACATTTTTATTTTTTTTTTTCATAGAAAATTTTATTATCCGTGTATTTTCAAGGAAAATATTTTTATAGTGTATTCGATTCCCTTAAACTATTAAACTAGGATAGAATGATTTGGGAAAAATTTCAAATATGCTAATTGTAGCGATTCAATAGAAAATAAACTATGACTTCCAAAAGGTGACTAAAACATCAATTTTTCAATGATTTTTAAAAATGTAAATACGCTTTAAAATACACCAAAAACCATTTTGAGATATACAAAACCGTCCTAAATAAGTATCAGCCACAAATATAAAAAAATTGATTTTCCACGAAACAAAAATTACAAAAATGCTCAAATAATACCCCGTCTAAAGGCAGGGTTGGGTATTAGAGGGTTAAGGAACTTCATCAGGAATTCTCAGAGGACTTCTTCCAGGAGTTTTCAAAGAGTTATTTTCATGGATTCAGGGATTTTTAAAGATTTTTTTTTTTCAAGAATATCTCAAGAAATTTCTCCATGATACCTCCAGGATCCCTCAGAAAACCTTTAAAAATACTCCTGGAGATATTCTAAGAAATCATCCCAGAATTCCTTCAGGGATTTCCTCAGAAAATCCTTAAAAAAATCTTAAGAAATTACGTCAAAACTTCCTCCCGAAATTACTTGAGGAGCTCCTTCAGGAACTCCTCCAGGAATTAATTAATAAATTCTTTTTTGGAATTATACCAGGAAATCATCCACAAACTGACCCAAACATTAATGCGGAAATTACTCCAGGAATTCCTCCAGAAATTTATCTTATAATATCTTCAGGAATTCCTCCAAGATTTCATCCAGGTATTCCACTAAGAATTCCTCAAGGAATTTCTTCAAGAATTCATCCAGGAATTCCTTTAAGACATCTGTCTAGAATTCGTCCAAGAATCCCTCTAGGAATTCATTTAAAAATCCTACAGAAATTTCACCAAGGTTCCCTATACGACTTCTGCCAAGAATAACTCCAAGAATCACTTCAGGAATTTCACCAGGAAAACGTCCAGGGATTTTTTTTTCAAGAAATTCCTGCAAGAACTCATCAAAAATCCTCCAGAAATTCCTCCAAGATTCTTCAGGAAACCTCCAGAAATTTATCAAGAAAATACTTCTGGGACAACTCTTTTAGGGAAACCTCTAGGGATTCCTCCGAGCATTCCGTAAGGGATTTCTGCAGGATCTGCCCCGATACTTTTCCAAGAACTCCTCCAAGATTTTTTCCAAAAAATACTCCAAGAATTCTGTTGAGAATTTCTCCAAAAATCCCACCACAAATTTCTTCAAAAATTCCTCCAAGAGTTTTTCCAAGAATTTCTCCAAATAATCCCCCAAGACTTCTCCAGAATTATTTTCAAGTATTCCTACAGAAACACAAATAAGAATTTCTCCAAGGCCTGCTCTAATACTTCTGCCAAAAATTCCTCCAAGAATCCCTCCAGAAATTTGGGCAAGGATTCCTTCACAAACTTCTCTAGGAATACCTCCAGGGATTTTTTAATGAATATCTTCAGAAAATCCTCCAGAAATACTTACAGGAACCCCCCAGGAATTCCCTTCCAAATTTTTTTTCAGGAATACCTCCAAGATTTCTTTCAAGAATTCCACCAAAAATCTCTTCAGCATTGGCGAATCTAGCTTTTTCTTTTTTCTTGCTCACTCTCGTAAACAAACACGAGAAAGAGCGGGATGCAAAGGGGTGCCGCGGCACCCCTTTCCATCCTTCTCTTTCCCGTGTTTGTTTAGGAGAGTGAGTAAGAAAAAAGAAAAAGCTAGATTCGCCAATGCTCTTCTGGAATTTCTCTAGGAATCCTTGACGGAATCTTTCAGAAATTTCTCCAAGAAATCCTACAAGTATACTGTCAGGAAGTCTTGAAGAAATTTCTGGAGAAAATCTTGAAGAAACTACTGTAGTACTTTCTGAATGAATACACATAGTAATTTGTGAAAGAATTTTTAATTTTCCTGGGGTATTTCTTTGAAGAATTCTTGGAGGATTTTCTGGAGTATTTCCTATAAGAATTCATTAAGTAAATAATTTCTGGAGGAATTCCTAAAATAGTTCCTGGAATGTTTTCAGCAGGAGTTCTTAAAGTATTTTCAGGAACAATTCCTGGAGTTATTCCTGGAGGAAATTCTGTAGGATTCCTTAGAGTAATTCCTGTAATGATACTTGAAGCAATTCATAAGCAATTCCTGGAAGAATTTCTGTGGTAATTCCGGTAGGAATTCCTGCAGTTATTTCTGAAGGAATTCCAGGAATAATTCCTGGAGGAATTCATAGACAAATATCTGGAATATTTCTTGCAGGAGTTTCAGGAGAATTTCCCGGAACAATTCCTAGAGGAATTACTGTATTAATTAGTGGAGGAATTCGAAAGGTAGTTCCTGGAGAAATTTCTGGAGTTAATCCTGAAGGAATCCCTGGATTATTTGCTGGATGAATTTCTAAAATTGAGGAATTCCTGTAGCAATTAATATAGGAACTGCTGGAGGGTTTTTTTTTAGAAATGACTGATGGAGCTTCTGGAAAAATTTCTGAAATATTTTGGGTTTTGAATTAAGGAGTTCTGGAGGAATCGCTAGAGAATTTCATGTAGCTGTCACGGGAAGAATTCATGGAGGAATCTTTGGTGGAATTAGTTGAAGAATTCCTGAAGGAGCTCCATGAAAAATTCCAAGCGGAAGCCTTGGAAGAATCCCTTGATGAATTTCTTGGATGTATCTATAGGAATTCTTGAATGAATATGTGATGGAAATCCTGAAGGAATTTCTGTTTGAATCCGTGGCGGAGTTTCTGGAGGAACCCCTATGCCTATAGTAATCCCTGGAGGAACTCCTAGGGGAATCACTGGAGGATTCTCTGGAGAAATCCCTGGAGGAAACTTTGAAGAAATTCAGGGAGGCACCCTTGCGGGAATTCCAGGAGCAATCCCCTGATGAATTTCTGGTGGAATCTCTGTAGAATTTCCTGCCGGAATTTCGGGATGAATCTCTGCAGCATTTCATGGAGAAATCCATGGATAAATTCTAGGAGGAATCCCCGGATGAATTCTTGGTCGAATGTATTCTCCAAAATTCGACCAACGGACTTCGCTCAGTCCTAGAATCTCAAGATTCATACGATATGCCTCATAGGATAGTTGTGCCAGTTTACCTGCTGGGCTAAAGTTAACAAATTCCAAGCACCAATTCTTGTCCGCTGTTTTGCGCTAAAGGTCGTTGCCGTTGAATCAGTTTGTAATCTTTTATTTTCGATTTCTGTAACGGTTTTTTGGGTTTTAGGAACAGTAGGTTGCTGGCCTAAGGTCCCCTATCCATCGTGGAGGGGCTGCCATTAGGTATAGCTTCCGGTATAGCTTCCGGCGAAGGAGTATTCCATACTCAGGAGCTGGATACCAGAACAGACGCTGTTTGAGCCGCTCCTTCTTGGTGATTAGACGCTCGGGACGTACCTCCTCAATCTAGCTGAAGTAAGAAGGACAACAGTTCCCAGGCTGCACTACTAGCTAAGCACGCAACTCTTAGCTGGTGGTCTTTGTCATCGCTTGACCCGTGAAAGTATGAGGTAGGAACTTGTGAGTACCAGAGCTATGTTGGATCAGGATATATATAAGTAAATGTTGTAGTAGATGTTGGATGCTCTCTTTATCGACTCACCGTTTTGCAGCTCCCTTCCCTATCCACATACGGGAGAACAAATTCGCACACAAATCACTATCACCTCGATCGACTACCACACACACAGACAATATGTATAGTCTATTTTACGAAACGATAGCAGTGTTAATTTTTAAAAGTACATAGAGAACAGACATCCAAGCTTTAACTTTTTTTTTTCTCAAAAGCTGTGTAAGAACTAGAATGTTTTTAGCGTTGACCATTCTAGCGCCACCAGACAGCAAGTTTCCACAATCAGTGGTGAGTATACATATCTAGATAAGTTTCATATTCACCACTGACAACGGCATGGCAACTTTGCGATGGCAGTCCCGCCACGTAATTGCCACTTGTGTTGCCATTTCAATTGACCGTTAAATTCCTTACACAGTTTTGGAACTTGACTTGGATGTCTGTTCTCTGTGGTAAGAGACTGTAATGAGCCATTTTACGAGACGTTTCGGATCAGCTGATCGCTCATTTCATGAATGAAAATTTGACAGGAGGTTGCGCCCAAGCCCGTGAGTGTTAATATCAATATCAACACTGTTGTCGTTTCGTAAAATAGACTATTCCAATTTACTCAAGCAATATATCTGTATTGACCAATCCAAATTTCTGTGTGGTAGTGGTTTGTGTTCAGATTTCCCGTGTTAATCTATCTGTAAGAACTTTGTAAACATCTTTTGTTCTCACGTATATGGATAGGCTTGCATTAGGTTTCGTGAAACATTTTTTGGACAACTCAATAAACAAAAAAAGATAATAACATTAGCATTGCTAATTTAGCAACAGTGATAAAATTTGTATTTATCCATAAAATGAGCAATCAGCTAATCCGAAATCCGAAACGTCTCGTAATCGTAAGATGCAGTAAAATGGTTTCACTCATATCATGGTTGTAATATTTACCTCTCCTAGAACTAACCTTGCGAATTCCATTTTTTCTTCAATCACGTCCATCACGTTTCGCGCGCGTGACTGCTCTAAACTCCCGTCCAGCAAAAAATTGCGAACGGGACACCACTACTACTAGAAGTCCCGTTATAAACAGATCGACCACAACACTGTGATGGCACTCTTGCCTCATCCATCGCCGCTAGATTTGCGCATGTGATTGTGCAATCTGCTCGCATGTTTTGACAGAAAAGCTTCGTATCTCCCTCCGTCTCCAGCGGTCTCCACACAAGTATTTTCTTTTGTGTTGGGGTCGTCTCGTCGCAATCGCAAAGCCGGACCTGGAGCTGAAGCTGGAGGAAGCCGCGCGTACGCGAGAGGGAGTCAGTCAAGTCCAAAGCTGGATCGGTTCGTATTCGGTCGGAGTCGAGGCGAGGAGCCAGACAGATTTTTTCCAGCAACGCAACACGGCGAACGTGTGGCACTTTTCTTGATTGTTTCGTTTGGTTCTTGAATTTGATGGAGGATTTTCGGTGCGTCGGTGCTTTTCCGTCGGCGTGAATTTTCGGGACAAAGCGATCGTAAAGTGTTAATGCTGCAGCAAAACCGGAAGTGAGTGAATTAAGGCAGTGAAGATTGTGAAGAACGCGCAGGTGGCACGAGAAAAAAATACATTCCGCGACGACTGGACCGCTCCCCAATTTTCAGGCGTGAAAAGAGAAATTGCTTTTGTCTTTGGGGCAGCGTACAGAAGCGAAAGACCGCAATGGAATTTGTGGTTGCAAAAAGTTTAAGGAACACCGTTCGAAGTTGCTAATCCTGTTGCTCCTATCCATACGGATGCTGGAATAAGCCTGGTAATAAAGTGAAAAGTGAAGTTGCTGCAGAGTGTCCCGACAGGAACAAGGCCACCGATGGTGTACAAATTTGATTAGCCTCCCCCACACCATTGCACAGTGGTTGAAAGCGCAAAAAAGACGATCGTTGGTGTTTTCAGTGTGAGAATGTGAAAATAATGGTTATGTTCTGCTGCAAAATTAGTTGCATATTTTAAGGAGTAAGTTTTAAATAGTGAAAATATTTTACACTTCTTCTATTTCCTATATAAGCCAAGGATAAGACTAATAAGGATATGTTATTTCCTTCCTTCCGGAAGGCACTCCCCCATGACTACCTTCTGAGATTCCTCCAGGTATTCCTTCGCAGATTCCTATATAGAAGTTTCTTCTGTGATACTTTAAGGAAATCTCGAGGAATGTTCCTATGCAATTCACTTGGAAATTCTCTAGAACTTCTTTAAGGTTTATACGAAAAGTTCCTTATGAGATTGCTTTAGGTTATCTCATGCCATTAATTTGATTATCTGTGTGAATTCATTAAAAAAATCGGAGAAATAGTTTCTGACTGGGAATCTTCCTGTGAAGTTTCTGGGAATCTTCCTGAGAAGATTCTGGGAATCTTCCTGAGAAGATTCTGAGAATCTTCCTGAGAAGATTCTGGGAATCTTCCTGAGAAGATTCTGGGAATCTTCCTGAGAAGATTCTGAGAATCTTCCTGAGAAGATTATGAGAACCTTCCTGAGAAGATGCTGCAAATCTATCTGACAAGATTATGGGAATCTTCCTGAGCAGATTCTGGGAAGCTTCCTGAGAAGATTCTGGGAATCTTCCTGAGAAGATTCTGGGAATCTTCCTGAGAAGATTCTGGGAATCTTCCTGAGAAGATTCTGGGAATCTTCCTGAGAAGATTCTGGGAATCTTCCTGAGAAGATTCTGGGAATCTTCCTGAGAAGATTCTGAGAATCTTCCTGAGAAGATTCTGGGAATCTTCCTGAGAAGATTCTGGGAATCTTCCTGAGAAGATTCTGAGAATCTTCCTGAGAAGATTCCGGGAATCTTCCTGAGAAGATCCTGGGAATCTTCCTGAGAAGATCCTGGGAATCTTCCTGAGAAGATCCTGGGAATCTTCCTGAGAAGGTCCTGGGAATCTTCCTGAGAAGATCCTGGGAATCTTCATGAGAAGATCCTGGGAATCTACCTGAGAAGATCCTGGGAATCTTCCTGAGAAGATCCTGAGAAGATCCTGGGAATCTTCCTGAGAAGATCCTGGGAATCTTCCTGAGAAGATCCTGGGAATCTTCCTGAGAAGATCCTGGGAATCTTCCTGAGAAGATCCTGGGAATCTTCCTGAGAAGATCCTGGGAATCTTCCTGAGAAGATCCTGGGAATCTTCCTGAGAAGATCCTGGGAATCTTCCTGAGAAGATCCTGGGAATCTTCCTGAGAAGATCCTGGGAATCTTCCTGAGAAGATCCTGGGAATCTTCCTGAGAAGATCCTGGGAATCTTCCTGAGAAGATCCTGGGAATCTTCCTGAGAAGATCCTGGGAATCTTCCTGAGAAGATCCTGGGAATCTTCCTGAGAAGATCCTGGGAATCTTCCTGAGAAGATCCTGGGAATCTTCCTGAGAAGATCCTGGGAATCTTCCTGAGAAGATCCGGGGAATCTTCCTGAGAAGATCCTGGGAATCTTCCTGAGAAGATCCTGGGAATCTTCCTGAGAAGATCCTGGGAATCTTCCTGAGAAGATCCTGGGAATCTTCCTGAGAAGATTCTGGGAATCTTCCTGAGAAGATCCTGGGAATCTTCCTGAGAAGATCCTGGGAATCTTCCTGAGAAGATCCTGGGAATCTTCCTGAGAAGATCCTGGGAATCTTCCTGAGAAAATTCTGGGAATCTTCATGAGAAGATTCTGGGAATCTTCCTGAGAAGATGCTGCAAATCTATCTGATAAGATTATGGGAATCTTCCTGAGCAGATTCTGGGAAGCTTCCTGAGAAGATTCGGGTAATCTTACTGAGAAGATTATGAGAATCTTCCCGAGAAGATTATGGGAATCTACCTGAGGAATTTCTGGTGATCTTCCCAGCAAGATTTTGGTGTTCATCCCAGGAAGCTTCTGGTGATCTTCCTAGGAAGATTCTGGTGATCTTTCCAGGAATTTTCTGGTTATTTTCCAAAGAAGATTCTGGTGATCTTCCCAAAGAAGATTCTGGGAATCTTCCAAAGAAGATTCTGGGAATCTTCCAAAGAAGATTCTGGGAATCTTCCAAAGAAGATTCTGGGAATCTTCCAAAGAAGATTCTGGGAATCTTCCAAAGAAGATTCTGGGAATCTTCCTAAGAAGATTCTGGGAATCTTCCTAAGAAGACTCTGGGAATCTTCCTAAGAAGATTCTGGGAATCTTCCTAAGAAGATTCTGGGAATCTTCCTAAGAAGATTCTGGGAATCTTCCTAAGAAGATTCTGGGAATCTTCCTAAGAAGATTCTGGGAATCTTCCTAAGAAGATTCTGGGAATCTTCCTAAGAAGATTCTGGGAATCTTCCTAAGAAGATTCTGGGAATCTTCCTAAGAAGATTCTGGGAATCTTCCTAAGAAGATTCTGGGAATCTTCCTAAGAAGATTCTGGGAATCTTCCTAACAAGATTCTGGGAATCTTCCTAAGAAGATTCTGGGAATCTTCCTAAGAAGATTCTGGGAATCTTCCTAAGAAGATTCTGGGAATCTTCCTAAGAAGATTCTGGGAATCTTCCTAAGAAGATTCTGGGAATCTTCCTAAGAAGATTCTAGGAATCTTCCTAAGAAGATTCTGGGAATCTTCCTAAGAAGATTCTGGGAATCTTCCTAAGAAGATTCTGGGAATCTTCCTAAGAAGATTCTGGGAATCTTCCTAAGAAGATTCTGGGAATCTTCCTAAGAAGATTCTGGGAATCTTCCTAAGAAGATTCTGGGAATCTTCCTAAGAAGATTCTGGGAATCTTCCTAAGAAGATTCTGGGAATCTTCCTAAGAAGATTCTGGGAATCTTCCTAAGAAGATTCTGGGAATCTTCCTAAGAAGATTCTGGGAATCTTCCTAAGAAGATTCTGGGAATCTTCCTAAGAAGATTCTGGGAATCTTCCTAAGAAGATTCTGGGAATCTTCCTAAGAAGATTCTGGGAATCTTCCTAAGAAGATTCTGGGAATCTTCCTAAGAAGATTCTGGGAATCTTCCTAAGAAGATTCTGGGAATCTTCCTAAGAAGATTCTGGGAATCTTCCTAAGAAGATTCTGGGAATCTTCCTAAGAAGATTCTGGGAATCTTCCTTAGAAGATTCTGGGAATCTTCCTTCGAAGATTCTGGGAATCTTCCTTAGAAGATTCTGGGAATCTTCCTTAGAAGATTCTGGGAATCTTCCTTAGAAGATTCTGGGAATCTTCCTTAGAAGATTCTGGGAATCTTCCTTAGAAGATTCTGGGAATCTTCCTTAGAAGATTCTGGGAATCTTCCTTAGAAGATTCTGGGAATCTTCCTTAGAAGATTCTGGGAATCTTCCTTAGAAGATTCTGGGAATCTTCCTTAGAAGATTCTGGGAATCTTCCTTAGAAGATTCTGGGAATCTTCCTTAGAAGATTCTGGGAATCTTCCTTAGAAGATTCTGGGAATCTTCGTTAGAAGATTCTGGGAATCTTCCTTAGAAGATTCTGGGAATCTTCCTTAGAAGATTCTGGGAATCTTCCTTAGAAGATTCTGGGAATCTTCCTTAGAAGATTCTGGGAATCTTCCTTAGAAGATTCTGGGAATCTTCCTTAGAAGATTCTGGGAATCTTCCTTAGAAGATTCTGGGAATCTTCCTTAGAAGATTCTGGGAATCTTCCTTAGAAGATTCTGGGAATCTTCCTTAGAAGATTCTGGGAATCTTCCTTAGAAGATTCTGGGAATCTTCCTTAGAAGATTCTGGGAATCTTCCTTAGAAGATTCTGGGAATCTTCCTTAGAAGATTCTGGGAATCTTCCTTAGAAGATTCTGGGAATCTTCCTTAGAAGATTCTGGGAATCTTCCTTAGAAGATTCTGGGAATCTTCCTTAGAAGATTCTGGGAATCTTCCTTAGAAGATTCTGGGAATCTTCCTTAGAAGATTCTGGGAATCTTCCTTAGAAGATTCTGGGAATCTTCCTTAGAAGATTCTGGGAATCTTCCTTAGAAGATTCTGGGAATCTTCCTTAGAAGATTCTGGGAATCTTCCTTAGAAGATTCTGGGAATCTTCCTTAGAAGATTCTGGGAATCTTCCTTAGAAGATTCTGGGAATCTTCCTTAGAAGATTCTGGGAATCTTCCTTAGAAGATTCTGGGAATCTTCCTTAGAAGATTCTGGGAATCTTCCTTAGAAGATTCTGGGAATCTTCCTTAGAAGATTCTGGGAATCTTCCTTAGAAGATTCTGGGAATCTTCCTTAGAAGATTCTGGGAATCTTCCTTAGAAGATTCCCAGAATCTTCTAAGGAAGATTCCCAGAATCTTCTAAGGAAGATTCCCAGAATCTTCTAAGGAAGATTCCCAGAATCTTCTAAGGAAGATTCCCAGAATCTTCTAAGGAAGATTCCCAGAATCTTCTAAGGAAGATTCCCAGAATCTTCTAAGGAAGATTCCCAGAATCTTCTAAGGAAGATTCCCAGAATCTTCTAAGGAAGATTCCCAGAATCTTCTAAGGAAGATTCCCAGAATCTTCTAAGGAAGATTCCCAGAATCTTCTAAGGAAGATTCCCAGAATCTTCTAAGGAAGATTCCCAGAATCTTCTAAGGAAGATTCCCAGAATCTTCTAAGGAAGATTCCCAGAATCTTCTAAGGAAGATTCCCAGAATCTTCTAAGGAAGATTCCCAGAATCTTCTAAGGAAGATTCCCAGAATCTTCTAAGGAAGATTCCCAGAATCTTCTAAGGAAGATTCCCAGAATCTTCTAAGGAAGATTCCCAGAATCTTCTAAGGAAGATTCCCAGAATCTTCTAAGGAAGATTCCCAGAATCTTCTAAGGAAGATTCCCAGAATCTTCTAACGAAGATTCCCAGAATCTTCTAAGGAAGATTCCCAGAATCTTCTAAGGAAGATTCCCAGAATCTTCTAAGGAAGATTCCCAGAATCTTCTAAGGAAGATTCCCAGAATCTTCTAAGGAAGATTCCCAGAATCTTCTAAGGAAGATTCCCAGAATCTTCTAAGGAAGATTCCCAGAATCTTCTAAGGAAGATTCCCAGAATCTTCTAAGGAAGATTCCCAGAATCTTCTAAGGAAGATTCCCAGAATCTTCTAAGGAAGATTCCCAGAATCTTCGAAGGAAGATTCCCAGAATCTTCTAAGGAAGATTCCCAGAATCTTCTTAGGAAGATTCCCAGAATCTTCTTAGGAAGATTCCCAGAATCTTCTTAGGAAGATTCCCAGAATCTTCTTAGGAAGATTCCCAGAATCTTCTTAGGAAGATTCCCAGAATCTTCTTAGGAAGATTCCCAGAATCTTCTTAGGAAGATTCCCAGAATCTTCTTAGGAAGATTCCCAGAATCTTCTTAGGAAGATTCCCAGAATCTTCTTAGGAAGATTCCCAGAATCTTCTTAGGAAGATTCCCAGAATCTTCTTAGGAAGATTCCCAGAATCTTCTTAGGAAGATTCCCAGAATCTTCTTAGGAAGATTCCCAGAATCTTCTTAGGAAGATTCCCAGAATCTTCTTAGGAAGATTCCCAGAATCTTCTTAGGAAGATTCCCAGAATCTTCTTAGGAAGATTCCCAGAATCTTCTTAGGAAGATTCCCAGAATCTTCTTAGGAAGATTCCCAGAATCTTCTTAGGAAGATTCCTAGAATCTTCTTAGGAAGATTCCCAGAATCTTCTTAGGAAGATTCCCAGAATCTTCTTAGGAAGATTCCCAGAATCTTCTTAGGAAGATTCCCAGAATCTTCTTAGGAAGATTCCCAGAATCTTCTTAGGAAGATTCCCAGAATCTTGTTAGGAAGATTCCCAGAATCTTCTTAGGAAGATTCCCAGAATCTTCTTAGGAAGATTCCCAGAATCTTCTTAGGAAGATTCCCAGAATCTTCTTAGGAAGATTCCCAGAATCTTCTTAGGAAGATTCCCAGAATCTTCTTAGGAAGATTCCCAGAATCTTCTTAGGAAGATTCCCAGAATCTTCTTAGGAAGATTCCCAGAATCTTCTTAGGAAGATTCCCAGAATCTTCTTAGGAAGATTCCCAGAATCTTCTTAGGAAGATTCCCAGAATCTTCTTAGGAAGATTCCCAGAATCTTCTTAGGAAGATTCCCAGAATCTTCTTAGGAAGATTCCCAGAATCTTCTTAGGAAGATTCCCAGAGTCTTCTTAGGAAGATTCCCAGAATCTTCTTAGGAAGATTCCCAGAATCTTCTTTGGAAGATTCCCAGAATCTTCTTTGGAAGATTCCCAGAATCTTCTTTGGAAGATTCCCAGAATCTTCTTTGGAAGATTCCCAGAATCTTCTTTGGAAGATTCCCAGAATCTTCTTTGGGAAGATCACCAGAATCTTCTTTGGAAAATAACCAGAAAATTCCTGGAAAGATCACCAGAATCTTCCTAGGAAGATCACCAGAAGCTTCCTGGGATGAACACCAAAATCTTGCTGGGAAGATCACCAGAAATTCCTCAGGTAGATTCCCATAATCTTCTCGGGAAGATTCTCATAATCTTCTCAGTAAGATTACCCGAATCTTCTCAGGAAGCTTCCCAGAATCTGCTCAGGAAGATTCCCATAATCTTATCAGATAGATTTGCAGCATCTTCTCAGGAAGATTCCCAGAATCTTCTCATGAAGATTCCCAGAATTTTCTCAGGAAGATTCCCAGGATCTTCTCAGGAAGATTCCCAGGATCTTCTCAGGAAGATTCCCAGGATCTTCTCAGGAAGATTCCCAGGATCTTCTCAGGAAGATTCCCAGAATCTTCTCAGGAAGATTCCCAGGATCTTCTCAGGAAGATTCCCAGGATCTTCTCAGGAAGATTCCCAGGATCTTCTCAGGAAGATTCCCAGGATCTTCTCAGGAAGATTCCCCGGATCTTCTCAGGAAGATTCCCAGGATCTTCTCAGGAAGATTCCCAGGATCTTCTCAGGAAGATTCCCAGGATCTTCTCAGGAAGATTCCCAGGATCTTCTCAGGAAGATTCCCAGGATCTTCTCAGGAAGATTCCCAGGATCTTCTCAGGAAGATTCCCAGGATCTTCTCAGGAAGATTCCCAGGATCTTCTCAGGAAGATTCCCAGGATCTTCTCAGGAAGATTCCCAGGATCTTCTCAGGAAGATTCCCAGGATCTTCTCAGGAAGATTCCCAGGATCTTCTCAGGAAGATTCCCAGGATCTTCTCAGGAAGATTCCCAGGATCTTCTCAGGAAGATTCCCAGGATCTTCTCAGGAAGATTCCCAGGATCTTCTCAGGAAGATTCCCAGGATCTTCTCAGGAAGATTCCCAGGATCTTCTCAGGAAGATTCCCAGGATCTTCTCAGGATCTTCTCAGGAAGATTCCCAGGATCTTCTCAGGTAGATTCCCAGGATCTTCTCATGAAGATTCCCAGGATCTTCTCAGGAAGATTCCCAGGACCTTCTCAGGAAGATTCCCAGGATCTTCTCAGGAAGATTCCCAGGATCTTCTCAGGAAGATTCCCAGGATCTTCTCAGGAAGATTCCCGGAATCTTCTCAGGAAGATTCTCAGAATCTTCTCAGGAAGATTCCCAGAATCTTCTCAGGAAGATTCCCAGAATCTTCTCAGGAAGATTCTCAGAATCTTCTCAGGAAGATTCCCAGAATCTTCTCAGGAAGATTCCCAGAATCTTCTCAGGAAGATTCCCAGAATCTTCTCAGGAAGATTCCCAGAATCTTCTCAGGAAGATTCCCAGAATCTTCTCAGGAAGATTCCCAGAATCTTCTCAGGAAGCTTCCCAGAATCTGCTCAGGAAGATTCCCATAATCTTGTCAGATAGATTTGCAGCATCTTCTCAGGAAGGTTCTCATAATCTTCTCAGGAAGATTCTCAGAATCTTCTCAGGAAGATTCCCAGAATCTTCTCAGGAAGATTCCCAGAATCTTCTCAGGAAGATTCTCAGAATCTTCTCAGGAAGATTCCCAGAATCTTCTCAGGAAGATTCCCAGAAACTTCACAGGAAGATTCCCAGTCAGAAACTATTTCTTCGATTTTTTTAATGAATTCACACAGATAATCAAATTAATGGCATGAGATAACCTAAAGCAATCTCATAAGGAACTTTTCGTATAAACCTTAAAGAAGTTCTAGAGAATTTCCAAGTGAATTGCATAGGAACATTCCTCGAGATTTCCTTAAAGTATCACAGAAGAAACTTCTATATAGGAATCTGCGAAGGAATACCTGGAGGAATCTCAGAAGGTAGTCATGGGGGAGTGCCTTCCGGAAGGAAGGAAATAACATATCCTTATTAGTCTTATCCTTGGCTTATATAGGAAATAGAAGAAGTGTAAAATATTTTCACTATTTAAAACTTACTCCTTAAAATATGCAACTAATTTTGCAGCAGAACATAACCATTATTTTCACATTCTCACACTGAAAACACCAACGATCGTCTTTTTTGCGCTTTCAACCACTGTGCAATGGTGATTCTGGGAATCTTCCTTAGAAGATTCTGGGAATCTTCCTTAGAAGATTCTGGGAATCTTCCTTAGAAGATTCTGGGAATCTTCCTTAGAAGATTCTGGGAATCTTCCTTAGAAGATTCTGGGAATCTTCCTTAGAAGATTCTGGGAATCTTCCTTAGAAGATTCTGGGAATCTTCCTTAGAAGATTCTGGGAATCTTCCTTAGAAGATTCTGGGAATCTTCCTTAGAAGATTCTGGGAATCTTCCTTAGAAGATTCTGGGAATCTTCCTTAGAAGATTCTGGGAATCTTCCTTAGAAGATTCTGGGAATCTTCCTTAGAAGATTCTGGGAATCTTCCTTAGAAGATTCTGGGAATCTTCCTTAGAAGATTCTGGGAATCTTCCTTAGAAGATTCTGGGAATCTTCCTTAGAAGATTCTGGGAATCTTCCTTAGAAGATTCTGGGAATCTTCCTTAGAAGATTCTGGGAATCTTCCTTAGAAGATTCTGGGAATCTTCCTTAGAAGATTCTGGGAATCTTCCTTAGAAGATTCTGGGAATCTTCCTTAGAAGATTCTGGGAATCTTCCTTAGAAGATTCTGGGAATCTTCCTTAGAAGATTCTGGGAATCTTCCTTAGAAGATTCTGGGAATCTTCCTTAGAAGATTCTGGGAATCTTCCTTAGAAGATTCTGGGAATCTTCCTTAGAAGATTCTGGGAATCTTCCTTAGAAGATTCTGGGAATCTTCCTTAGAAGATTCTGGGAATCTTCCTTAGAAGATTCTGGGAATCTTCCTTAGAAGATTCTGGGAATCTTCCTTAGAAGATTCTGGGAATCTTCCTTAGAAGATTCTGGGAATCTTCCTTAGAAGATTCTGGGAATCTTCCTTAGAAGATTCTGGGAATCTTCCTTAGAAGATTCTGGGAATCTTCCTTAGAAGATTCTGGGAATCTTCCTTAGAAGATTCTGGGAATCTTCCTTAGAAGATTCTGGGAATCTTCCTTAGAAGATTCTGGGAATCTTCCTTAGAAGATTCTGGGAATCTTCCTTAGAAGATTCTGGGAATCTTCCTTAGAAGATTCTGGGAATCTTCCTTAGAAGATTCTGGGAATCTTCCTTAGAAGATTCTGGGAATCTTCCTTAGAAGATTCTTCAAGAAGGATGTTCCATTTTTTTTTTTCTTAGCTTTCTCCGGGGATTCTCTCAGGAACTTCACCAGGAATTGGAATTCAATATGGGTTTTAGCAAGACACCCTCTTGAAATTCATGCAAGAGCTTCTTTCAAGATTCGTCAAGATTTTTCTTCCAAAATTCCTATAATTCTTCCATTTTTTTAGTATTTCTTACAGTAACTCTTCCAAGTTTATTTTCTGAAATACCTTCTTTGATTCTTTCTAATATTCAACCAGGAGGAGTGCCTTCTGGGGTTACCCCAGAAATTATTTTTTAAGATTTCTTCAAACAATTTTCTAGCATTTCATCAAGAGTTCCTGTTGGGAATCTTCAAAGAGTTTGTTCTGGTATTTTTCCAGGAAATTCTTCTGAGATTCTTCCAAAAAATTCTCCACCAATTCTTCGGAGGAATCCTGCAGGGTTCTTTATTTTGTGCAGCGGTAGTTGCTTATGGTAATTTGGTTTTGATCAGTTTCAAGAGATTTTCCTGGATTCTATATTTCTTGTTTATCTTTAGAATTTCTCAAGGATTCCTTACTGCGGTTTCTCCAAGAGTTCCTTCAAAGAATCCTCCAGGGGTTTACCAAAGAATCCTCCAGGAGTTGCTTTTGGGAATTCTATAGGAGTTCTTTAGGCAAATGCTCCAGAAGTTCCTTCTGGGAGCTCTTCTGGTGTTCTTTTTTGAAATCTTCCAGAGTTTTTTTTTTCTAATAATACTCTATACCCAGGGCCGGATCTAAGGGGGGGCCGGGGGGGCCAAGGCCCCGGGCCCCCACATTTTAGGGGCCCCCACAAAAACCGTTTTGCTTGTTAAGCATTAACTTTATTTTACCCTTTTGCTTGAGTACTGTTAAAAAAACAAAGAAACACTTTTTGCTCATCGCATTTGTACCTCTGAGGGGCCTCCACATCCGCTCGGGCCCCGGGCCCCCACAATCCTTAATCCGGGCCTGTCTATACCTTCTGAAAATCCTCCTGGGAATCCTTCAGAAGTTCATTCTAAAAATCCTTTGCAATAGTTCATCGTGAGAATCCTTCAGAAGTTCATTTTAAGAATCCTACAGGAGGAGTTTTTCCTTCTGGAAAACCTTCAAGATTGATGAGATTGCTTCCTTCTGGAAATTCTTCAGGTGTTCCTGGTGAAAGCTCCTGAAAATTGAATTCCTGGATCACTCAATAAACTCCTGTGCCCTGAAGGCACTATTTTATAACAAATTCAAGCCCTAAATTCAGTACACTTTGTGCCACCGTCAAGCACAGTCGAGTGCTGTGGCAGCTGGATGTCAATTTGGCTAAGCTGGAAACGACTTACAGAACGTCGCATGACCGTTCAATTTTTGTGAAATTTACTGCACCGGAGGCGATGAAAGAGGTGTCACGCCACGCCGACGCCGAACGAGGTATCGGCGGCGTGCCATACGCCGCTGGATATCACGCTGCCGAATTTCTTTTTCCGCGCCGATGATCAATGCACGAACAAAATTAAGTTTTCAAAAAGTGGAGAAAAAATTCTCACAACACGATCACTATCTTAAGAGTTTGAATGCAATAATTGTCTTGTACCGACTTTTCGAACCCTCTAAGCAGAATACCCTCTTCGAATGAGTGTAATCAGTTTCGTACCTTTTAATTCCGCCCTAATTGCTTATCCTTTGACAGATACGCGTATTTCGACTACCACTTGTAATCTTCCTCAGTGGCAGTTATCCACTGGATCCATACGAAACTGATTACACTCATGCAATAATTGAATTCTCATCATCGATTTTCTTATTTGTAAATGACTTTATGTGGTAGCCAAAAGGGAAACAAAAAACCTTTGATTCATATTCGGTTACTTCTGTAGTTGTAGAGCTTTTAGTAGTAACAGCTTTGAAAAAAAAATACAAATAACATTCAAGAGTGTCCATTTAAATACGAAGCTCTTGCAACATTTTTTTTTTTCATTTTTGAATAGATTGATTTCACATTACTCCAGAAGTTTCTTCAGAGAATCTTCCAAAAGTATTCAGTTATGCCTCCAGTAGATCCTTCAGAAATTCCTCCAGAAAATTCTTCAGGGATTCCTACAGGAATTTCTTCAAGGATTAGTCCAAGAGTTTCCTCGGAGATTCCTTCAAAAATTTCTCTTAAAATTCCTGCTAAGATTCCTTTAAAGTTTCAATTACAAATTTAGTTTTAAGGGACATGAATGCACAATTGGTGTAAAATGTCGTTAATAAAAAAAAAAAAAAAAAAAAAAAAAAAAAATTTCTGTACAAGTTCCTTCAAAGATCTCTTCAGAAGTTTCTTCAGAGATGACTCCAGTAGCTCATATAAGGATTCATCCAGGAGAATTAGGATTTTCATCATGGGATGCATCTAGGAGTTTCATCATGGTATTCCGACAGGAGTTCCTTCAGGAATTACTTGAAGAGTTTCTTGGGATATTATTTCAACAGGATTCGGGGATGCCTTCAGAAGATCCATAAATAATTCACCCAGAAGATCCATCAGGGATTCCTTCTGAAGTTCCTTCAAGAATTTCTACAGGAATTCCTTCAGAAATTAGTCCAGCAACTCCTCCGGGAATTCCTACAGCAATCCATTTAGGCATTTCTCGTGGCGTTTCTTCAGGGGTCGCTTTAGGAATTCCTTCAGGGATCTCTCGGAGAAGTTCCATCATAAGGTTCCTGTAGGAGTTCTTCCTGGGATTCCTCTTGGAATTTCTTCAAGTATCCTGTCGAGTCCTAATCTTTACAGATCCCTCTAGGAATTCATTCTGGATTTTCTCCTAGAAATTCTTCTGAATTTCTTTCAGGGATTATCCTAGGAATTCCTTCAGTTATTTCTCTCCTGGACTTCCTTCTGGGATCCCTCTTGTTATTTCATCACCAAAATAGCATTTTTAGATCGAGTAGATTCCAAAAGGTTAAAAACGCCAAAATAAAATGATTCTGGTTCCACGGTGGTTCTCGAAATCTCTTGAAAGCCCTTGTTTAGGCAAGGATTCGCCCTGAAATTCCTGTCGGGAAGATTTTAGAAATTATGTTCTTTTAGGGATTCCTCTGGTAGTTCCTACAGGTATTACTATTGAAGTTCCTCCAGCTATTAATGCAGGAGTTCCTTCGAGGAAGTGAAGTAGTTCTTTTAGGGATTGCTTCAGAAGTTCTTTTTGGGATCTCTCCATGACTTTCGTTGGGCATCTCCCCGGAAAATTTAGGAGATTTCACGGATGCTTCCAGGTATGTTGTTAGGAATTCCTTCAGATGATCTCTCAGTTCCAGTAGATAGCCACAGAGATTCCTTTAAGAGGAATCTGGGATGCCTCTAGAAGATCCATTAGGAATATCTGCAAAAGTTCATTCATTCTAGGAGTTCCTTCAGAGATTCCTTCAGGAATTTTAGGGTTTGATGTAGATGTTTCTTCAGGGATTCCTTCTGGAATTCGTTCAGAAGCTTCTCCAGAAGTTTTTTCAGAGATCTCACCAGGGTTTTCTTCAGAGATTCTTACAAGAGAATCCAAGGATACTTTCAGGAGAAGTTAGGGTTTCCCCAGAAGTTTCTTCGGGAACACCTACAGAAATTCATTGAGAGATTTGTCCAGGAGTTCCTTCGAAGATTCCTCCAGAAGATTTAGCAGGGGCTTCTTTTCTTCTTTTAGTGTTCTTCCAAGGATCGCTTCTTTCGGGGATTTTTCTAGATAATTTAGGAATGTTTTTAAAAGTTACATCAGAGATTTCTTCAGAAGTTTCTTTAGGAATTTCTATAGAAGTCATCTCAGCGATTCCTCCTGGAGTTGCTTTAACCTTCAAGTGATCGCGTTCTTGGAAATCCATCGAGGATTCCTCCTGGAAATCCTACGTTCATTGGCGTACCTATAATTTTTTTTCTGGAGGGGGCCCAAGGGGGGCCTGGCTTATAATGACTTTTAAGCGGGATAGGCGCCAAACATGTGAATATGCAAATCGCATTGCAGTTTTGAGGAATCAAAATGACTGTTTTAGATTTGTTCATAGTTTCGTAAACTATATGAGTATAAATAATTCTTCCAGGATTTTCTTCCATAGCTTGTTGCAGCGATTCCATCATGGATTCCTCAAGAGATTCCTTCGAGAATTCATATATCTTCGAGGATTTGTCCTGGAATATATTCAGTGGTTCCTCCTCTTTGAAGTTTCCTTCAGGAATTTCTCCAGAGATCCTTCTGCAGGGATTTCTCCATATATTCTTTCCGGAATTCCGCTAAAGATTGCTACAATAATTCCATCTGTAATGATGCGAAGTATTTTTGCAGGAATTTATTGAAAAAAATCTTTCAGAAAATTATACTAGCAATTATTTAAAAATAATCCAGGAATTGCTTAAAACATTTGTACAAAAAATTCTAAAGGGGTCCATTCTTTCAAAAATTCGCCCAGAAATTACTACAGACACGGATTTCTTCAGATTTTTTTCCAGGGATTCCTACAAAAATGCTACCAGGAATTCGCTAAGAAAGCTTTCCTGAGATTCCCTAAGGAATTCCTCATGGGGTTTCTTCAGAAATTTCTCCAAGAATTCCTGCAGGAAATCACCCGCGAATTCCCTCTACAATTCTTTCAGGAACAACTTCCGGGATTATTTAAAAAATGCCTGCAAGAACTCTTCTTGGGATTCCTTCAGAAACTCCTCCAGGAATTAATCCACGATTTCAGGATTTCCTTAGGAATTTCAGTAATTTCTTCAGTACTGAGATTTCCTCAGAAACTTCTTCTGGAATTCCCTCAGAAATTAAACTTTGTATTTCTTCTGGAATTCTTCCTTGGATTCCTCCGGGAATTCCTCAAGGGACTCCTCCGGGAACTGCTCAAGGGATTTCTCCAAAAATTCTTCAAGGAATTCTTCCAGGATTCCTCTGAGAATTCTTGCATGGATTCCTCTAAAAAAAACCTACAGGGATTCGTCCAGGCATTCCTCTAGAGATTCCTCTAGGGACTCCTCCAGGAATTCCACCAGGGATTCCTCCTGCAATTGTTCCAGTGAGTCATTAAGAGAATTCTCCAGGAATTCATTCAGGGATTGCTCATGGAATTTTTGCAGGGAGTCCTCCAGGAACCCCTCTAGAAATTTCTCAAGGAATTTCTCTAGAGATTCCTCCAGATATTCTTACAGGCGACATGTGCCAGGCATTCCCCCAGGATTCCTCCAGAAGTATCCCAGGCAGGCTTGGAAAGCGTCAGCGTCAACACGGGTCGTCACGCGAATTTTACAGAAGTGCCTCTCAATGTCATCGAATCGGGAGACAATGACCAAGAGAGTCTAACAAAATTCGCTCATTTTTCGATCATGATGCCACGCTCCGTTGTAAACAAAGCAATTACAACAACATTCATGGATTTTGTCATTGTTTAAATCCGTCAAAGCATGAATGTATGTCCTCCCTATCTGTTAAATACAACGGCTAGCCTAAACTTGCTTGGACCAGGTTAAAATTTTGACGTAGGACTACGTCTCTCTTTTCTATACCGGGTGTCATTCTAAATTTTCAGAAATCAGCCGCGTTACGTTTAAAGTGGAGATTTTGAGCGTTAATAGCTCAGCCATTTCTTGTTGAATTTTCAAAATTTTGGCACCAATCGATTGCAAATCTTTACACCAATTATGTCCAATAATAATATTTGCTGTTTTTCAATAACAAACTATTGAAAAATTGGGAAAAGTGAACCCATGTTTATTCCAGCCAATCACGATCGAGCACATTTTGGAGCACATTTTGGATGCTCCCGTCGAATATAAAAGCTACTGCTTCTTCGCATCTTCCCTCATTTGCCTTTGTCGTCTCGAGGTGAACGCATCGAACGAGAGCTGCCCACTTTCTTCGTTTGCGTTTTCGCTCATTCTTCTTTGACGGCCGTGTTGGCTCGGCGTCGGTGGTTGTCGGCAAGGGTGCTGTTGCACATTCGCCTTCTAACCGTCTAACGCGGCAGACGAAGGAAAGAATACGTTTCATCGATTGCTCGGCGGTGGTGGCAGAGGCAGCAAAATCCACAGAAAGATCAGCGACATACGAATTTGCGAGTTGCGTCGCTGTCCTCGGGGCTCGGTCCTTTCGCCGATTGATTGGCGGTGGCGCATTGATGATAGCATCAGGAACATCCAGGGCAACAAGCGGCGGGCCAATTTTCGACGGCGTTCAGCATTCAGCACGGAGGAATCCAACACGCATTGCGTGGCATGATAAATTCATGTCATTTTGACGTTGAATAACGTCCTTCGGCAACATATAGGGGTGTAAATTCAGAAAATCCAAAAATCGGCCGCGTCACGAAAAGTGGTCAGCTTTTGAACGCTAATAACTCGGTCATTTATGAACGAATTTTAAAAATTTTAGCACCGATCAGACGCAAATATTTCCAGCAATTATGTCAATTAATAACAACTATTGATTTTCAACAGCGAACTATTGAAAATTTAGGAAAAGTGAACCCATGTTTTATCCAGCCAATCACGTTCGAGCGCAGTTTTGGACTTTTCCGTCGAGCGCCTGGCAGTATAAAAGCTATTTCTTCTTCCCCTCTTCCTTCATTCTTCATCAACACCTCGAGGGGAACGCATCGGCAGAGAGCTGTGCAGTTTGCTCCGTTTGCGTTTTCATTTAGTGTTCTTTGGCAAGCCGAGCGCGGTGGTCGGTGCGGTGCGTCTTCGCGCGCGGCAGCTCGTTTACCGGATCAGAGACGGAGGAGCACAGCACAGCTCGGTTTGCATTTTCGCTCAGCATTCTCACGCTGTCGACCGCGGTAGACGGACGGATGCGGGACGGGACGCACCGACGACAATCGAGCAGCAGCGGCGCAGTGGTGGAATAATTTATCATTTCCCCAGTTCGGAAGCGGATGGGCACCGACGACACGGCAGTAACGCGGTTTGGTTTTGTGAAATCAAAATTCTCAGATCAAAATTAAACAGCCATTATTAGGGCTACAATTTTAAAATCCACGTAAGAGTTGATTCGAATTCCTGCAAACATTTTGGAACCTACTTCGAGAGCACCGCCAGCAACCTAGAAGCAGGTGGCACATTCGCATTTTCCCAGTGCGGTAGCGGATGGGCATGGCAACAACTGGGAATATTTTAACCGCTTGATGTAGAATCTATTCTAAATTCAAGATACGGTAACAAAAGCATAAACTTATGCGCCCATCATAAATCTGTTTGAAATTTCTACAACTTTGAAAAATAGCGGGTTTACTGGAAATGAAAACTGTTAACCAGCGTTGCCAAATTTCAATAAGAGTTTTAGAATTTCAAATATCTGTGATCTTTAGAAATTTTGGTCGAAAATACATGACTTTTGTACTATATACTGTCATTCCTTACTAAACATTATAATATTGGTTAATCCTAAGCCTACCTACTGATTTGGCAATGGCTAATAATAATCATTTTAGTATATTTTAATACTCCGCTATAATAAATTATTGCAGATAAATTTGTATGGCATTGCTGAATTTTACTCCCCTCACATCTAACCAATCACGTTCGAGAGGGGAAGCCAGGCGATTGTGCCGTATAAAAGCAAACTGCTTCTTCTCATCTTCCATCATTCTTTCTTGACCCCTCGTGGGGATCGCATCGAAGGAGAGCTAGCCAGTTTATCCGTTTGCGTTTTCCTCCATCAGTACGCTTTGGCAAGCCGAGCGCAGTGGTTGTCGGCTGTTACGCTCTCCTTCGTATCGTTGTACGCGGCGTCAGTGGAGCAATCAGCCAGTTCAAACTGGTGCGCGGCAACAACGAGGGCTTTCTTTTGCCCCGAGTTTGCGCAGCATCGCCATCGCAAAACCCCCATCGGAATCAACGCCACCGATGCCGTTCTGGATTTGGTTGGCATAGCTACCGATTTTCAACTCATGCAACAATTGAACGATTATTGTACAACAAATAAAATTAAACAGCCTTTCTAAGGGCTTCAAAAATGTTCCTCACAAGAGTGAATCGAATAATTTTCTTAGACGACGCGTCGGGTCACAGATATGTCAAAACCGACTAAGTCTCAAAACCGTAGCATAAACTTTGCAAGCGGAATAGTGGAAATATATTAGATTGTGGTAGCATCCTTTATATTTCCAAGCCAAATATCAATGTGTGTTGTGTTCGCAAAAATTAAACATTTCTTTGCCCATTTTTGCCACACAATCTAGAAGAAAACTGTATGATATCTAGAAATTCTTAGTTATATAAATACATATTGGTAATTTCAGTCCACCAATTAGTAAAAGCTTAATGATTTGCATTTTTGAATGATCTGTAGGATTGCATCTGTTTAAATTCTTATAAAATGAACGGTTACCAAGACAATTCTGTTATAGGTAAAGTTTTTTGAAAAATTCGTTTATGGAAACATTTTAAAACCAACTACTACGCGGAACAAGTCTTGTCGCGTCCATTCTAAATTTCTATATATAAACCTGCAAAAGCAGAGAAATTGTGCAAGAGGATTTGAAATCTGCATAAATTTTTGACGTTGAATAACGTCCTTCGGCAACATATAGGGGTGTAACTTCAGAAAAACCAAAAATCGGCCGCGTCACGAAAAGTGGTCAGCTTTTGAACGCTAATAACTCAGTCATATATGAACGAATTGTAAAAATTTTAGCACCGATCAGACGCAAATATTTCCAGCAATTATGTCAAATAATAACAACTATTGATTTTCAACAGCGAACTATTGAAAATTTAGGAAAAGTGAACCCATGTTTTATTCAGCCAATCACGTTCGAGCGCAGCTTTGGACTTTTCCGTCGAGCGCCTGGCAGTATAAAAGCTATTTCTTCTTCCCCTCTTCCTTCATTCTTCATCAACACCTCGAGGGGAACGCATCGGCAGAGAGCTGTGCAGTTTGCTCCGTTTGCGTTTTCATTTAGTGTTCTTTGGCAAGCCGAGCGCGGTGGTTGGTGCCTCTTCGCGTGCGGCAGCTCGTTCGTCAGAGACGGAGGAGCACAGCTCGGTTTGCATTTTCGCTCAGCATTCTCTTCTCACAGCACATTCTCACGCTGTCGACCGCGGTAGACGGACGGACGCGGGACGGGACGCACCGACGACAACCGAGCAGCAGCGGCGGTGGAGGAATAATTTATCATTTCCCCAGTTCGGAAGCGGATGGGCGCCGACGACACGGCAGTAACGCGGTTTGGCTTTGTGAAATCAAAATTCTCAGATCAAAATTAAACAGCCATTATTAGGGCTACAATTTTAAATTCCACGTAAGAGTTGATTCGAATTCCTGCAAACATTTTGAAACCTACTTCGAGAGCACCGCCAGCAACCTAGAAGCAGCCGCGGCGGTGGCTCATTCGCATTTTCCCAGTGCGGCAGCAGATGGGCATGGCAACAACTGGGAATATTTTAACATCTATTCTAAATTCAAGATACGGTAACAAAAGCCTAAACTTATGCGCGCATCATAAATTTGTTTGAAATTTCTACAACTTTGAAAAATGGCAGGTTTGCTGGAAATGAAAACTGTAAACAAGCGCTGCCAAATTTCAATAAGAATTTTAGAACTTCAAATATCTGTAATCTTTAGAAATTTTGGTCGAAAATACATGACTTTTGTACTATATACTGTCATTTCTTACTAAACATTATAATATTGGCTATTGCTAAGCCTACCTACTGATTTGGCAATGGCTAATAATAATCATTTTAGTATATTTTAATACTCCGCTATAATAAATTAATGCAGATAAATTTGTGTGGAATTGCTGAATTTTACTCCCCTCACATCTAACCAATCACGTTCGAGAGGGGAAGCCAGGCGATTGTGCCGTATAAAAGCAAACTGCTTCTTCTCATCTTCCGTCGGTTAAAGTCCCTCGAACCCAACAAAAGAAAAGTCATCTTCCGTCATTCTTTCGTGACCCCTCGAGGGGATCGCATCGAAGGAAAGCTAGCCAGTTTCTCCGTTTGCGTTTTCCATCAGTACGCTTTGGCAAGCCGAGCGCAGTGGTTGTCGGCTGTTACGCTCTCCTTCGTATCGTTGTACGCGGCGCCAGTGGAGCAATCAGCCAGTTCAAACTGGTGCGCGGCAACAACGAGGGCTTTCTTTTGCCCCGAGTTTGCGCAGCATCGTCATCGCAAAACCCCCATCGGAATCAACGCCACCGATGCCGTTCTGGATTTGGTTGGCATAGCTACCGATTTTCACCTCATGCAACAATTGAACGATTATTGTACAACAAATAAAATTAAACAGCCTTTCTAAGGGCTTCAAAAATGTTCCTCACAAGAGTGAAACGAATAATTTTCTTAGACGACGCGTCGGGTCACAAATATGTCAAAACCGACCAAGTCTTAAAACCGTAGCATAAACTTTGCAAGCGGAATAGTGGAAATATATTAGATTGTTGTAGCATCCTTTATATTTCCCAGCCAAATTTCAATTTGTGTTGTGTTCGCAAAAATTAATCATTTCTTTACCCATTTTTGCCACACAATCTAGAAGAGAACTGTATGATATCTAGAAATTCTTAGTTATATAATTACATATTGGTAATTCCAGTCCACCAATTAGCAAAATCTTAATGATTTGCATTTTTGAATGATCTGTTGGATTGCATCTGTTTAAACTCTTATAAAATGAACGGTTACCAAGACAATTCTGTTATAGGTAAAGATTTTTAAATGGTTTTGAAAAATTCGTTTATGGGAACATTTTAAAACCAACTACTACGCTGAACAAGTCTTGTCGCGTCCATTCTAAATTTATATATATAAACCTGCAAAAGCAGAGAAATTGTGCGAGAGGATTTGAAATCTGCATCAATTTTCTTCGCAAAATAATTACCTGTTAGCATCCAAAGAAATTCAAAGGTCTAGCAAACTACAGTTGGCCCGCTGAAATTATTTTGCAAATTGACTCACTGTATTTCGAGAGCAACAACATAGTTTAATGAAAGATAAACTAGTTACGACTACCAGTACCTGGGCTGCTCATAAATGGTGAACCAAGAAAACCTAGTGCTGGGCTAGTACACAGGTTTAGATAGTTCTGACGTTCGATTTGAATAGGTCTTATCTGCATAGGAATCCCAGCAAATTTACGACCTATTCAAATTGAACGGCAAAGTTCATAAGGAATGAATCGGATCGAAAATAATGATAAATAATAAACACCCCTATCAATTGCCGTCTACAATCAAACTAAACCAAACCAAAATTTCACATCACAGGCTTTATCAATGCTAAAACAGCATTCAATAATCGAAACTAATGCATAAACGGACGTTATTCAACGTCAGACTTGCGGTCGTGTCTAGTATACAACCCCTCCAACTTTTTTTGTCTAAAATCTTTCAATATTCAATCGGTTCTTTTCAGGACCATAGAAAATTATTCATCAAGAGTTGTGAATCAGATAATTATTTCATTCCATCATGGATCGGTAAAAGTGTGGTGCAACCGAAAAGTGAAAGATTGAATGCTTGGTGGCCCCGCAAGAATGATGATGCCGGCCACTAATGGTTCCATCCGGAATTTATCAACCCTATCCGAACCATTTTTCGTGAAACATCGATAAATTATAACGTTGTTCGAGTTAAAATGATCTTAACCTTACAATATTTAGATTACTTTATTCGTTAAATGGAAATTTTCTCATTTCTCGGTTGATTAACCGTTTCAAGCGTCTGGTGCATGCGGGGCGGGTCATGCAAATAAAATATACTGAAAAGCCAGCCGAATGGGAGGAGCTTCATCTGCTAATCTAGGGCATAAAAGCTGCTCCCTCTGATTTCTTTCGTCATTTTCGTTGGATCAGTCAAGCAGGGTGGATGTCACCTCCACACCTGAGCACTACCCATCGGCGACTCTCGGCTATCGTGCTGATAGCGTCATGAATCTTATCCACGGCAGAAAGCGGACTACCAATTTTCGGTGGCATCCTGCAGGATTAGCACGGAGAAAACCAACACGCATTGCGTGGCAAGGCGGTTTCATGCCATTTTCTTCCTGAAATCGTTACTTTATCAAACGGTCCTTATCAGGATCACCAAAAAATGATTCTTCAAGAGTTGTAAATCAGATAATTTTACTTCATCAATCGAGAAAAGTGTGGTTCACCCGAAAAATGAATGATTGAATTCCGGCCACTAATGGTTCCACCGAGAATTCAGCAACGCATTACCCTATCAGAACTATTTTCCGTAAAACATTGTTTAACTCTAACAATTTTCGAATTAAAATGATCTAAATCATCCAATATTTTGTTTACTTTAACGCCTAATGAATTTTTTTTCCATTTTTGGGTTGATTAATCGTTTGAAGCGTCTGAAGCAGGCGGGGCGGGCCATGCAAATGAAATATTCTGGAAAGCCAGCCGAATGGGAGGAGCTGCATCTGCTAATCTAGGGGTATAAAAGCTGTTCCCTCTGATTTCTTTCTGGATTCCGCCAGACTGAAAAAATGTCGAATGTCGAGTTAAAGTCGGGTCAATTTTTATCGAATGTTGGGCCACTGTTGGACCAACATCGATCAACTATTGGGTCTATGTTAGGTTTGGTGGCTAAAATCAAAATAGGTGAATGATAGGTTGATGTCGGGTTTGACGTCATCAACTATGGTAAAAGCTTTAAACCTACAACACCACAAATTTATGCTTCCTAGCTGGGGCTCAATTGAATGATGTGCCTTGACTGAGGCTGGAGCTGAAAATTAGTAAAAGCTCGAGATCAGTCTTACCCAACCAATCACAATCAAGCATAGTTCTGTGAGGCGACACGACGAAACTTATATAAGTGGTGCACACACTCATTTCGATCATTTCATCGGCACACACAGCAGCGGACGGACAGCACCGAGCGGCAGCAAGATCCCAAAAAAGATCCGCTTCAACGGATGAGCAAGCGGGTGGCACCGCCCTCTGTCCAATGAAGCCTCGATTCTTTTCGGATCCATCGGCAGTGGAGGCAGCAGCGGAAGCAACATCCAAAGAAAAATCCGCCTCGGCAAACGAAAATTCGATTGGCGTCACTTTTCGTTTGCCGGGGCCCCGATTCTTTCATGGATTGTCGGTGGCAGCAGCAGCAAGATCCCAAAAAAGATCCGCTTCAACGGATGAGCAAGCGGGTGGCACCGCCCTCTGTCCAATGAAGCCTCGATTCTTTTCGGATCCATCGGCAGTGGAGGCAGTAGCGGAAGCAAGATCCAAAGAAAAATCCGCCTCGGCAAACGAAAATTCGATTGGCGTCACTTTTTGTTTGCCGGGGCCCCGATTCTTTCATTGATTGTCGGTGGCAGCAGCAGCAAGATCCCAAAAAAGATCCGCTTCAACGGATGAGCAAGCGGGTGGCACCGCCCTCTGTCCAATGAAGCCTCGATTCTTTTCGGATCCATCGGCAGTGGAGGCAGCAGCGGAAGCAACATCCAAAGAAAAATCCGCCTCGGCAAACGAAAATTCGATTGGCGTCACTTTTCGTTTGCCGGGGCCCCGATTCTTTCATGGATTGTCGGTGGCAGCAGCAGCAAGATCCCAAAAAAGATCCGCTTCAACGGATGAGCAAGCGGGTGGCACCGCCCTCTGTCCAATGAAGCCTCGATTCTTTTCGGATCCATCGGCAGTGGAGGCAGTAGCGGAAGCAAGATCCAAAGAAAAATCCGCCTCGGCAAACGAAAATTCGATTGGCGTCACTTTTTGTTTGCCGGGGCCCCGATTCTTTCATTGATTGTCGGTGGCAGCAGCAGCAAGATCCCAAAAAAGATCCGCTTCAACGGATGAGCAAGCGGGTGGCACCGCCCTCTGTCCAATGAAGCCTCGATTCTTTTCGGATCCATCGGCAGTGGAGGCAGTAGCGGAAGCAAGATCCAAAGAAAAATCCGCCTCGGTAAACGAAAATTCGATTGGCGTCACTTTTTGTTTGCCGGGGCCCCGATTCTTTCATTGATTGTCGGTGGCAGCAGCAGCAAGATCCCAAAAAAGATCCGCTTCAACGGATGAGCAAGCGGGTGGCACCGCCCTCTGTCCAATGAAGCCTCGATTCTTTTCGGATCCATCGGCAGTGGAGGCAGCAGCGGAAGCAACATCCAAAGAAAAATCCGCCTCGGCAAACGAAAATTCGATTGGCGTCACTTTTCGTTTGCCGGGGCCCCGATTCTTTCATGGATTGTCGGTGGCAGCAGCAGCAAGATCCCAAAAAAGATCCGCTTCAACGGATGAGCAAGCGGGTGTCACCGCCCTCTGTCCAATGAAGCCTCGATTCTTTTCGGATCCATCGGCAGTGGAGGCAGCAGCGGAAGCAACATCCAAAGAAAAATCCGCCTCGGCAAACGAAAATTCGATTGGCGTCACTTTTCGTTTGCCGGGGCCCCGATTCTTTCATGGATTGCCGGCGGCAGCAGCAGCGAGATCCCAAAAAAGATCCGCTTCAACGGATGAGCAAGCGGGTGGCACCGCCCTCTGTCCAATGAAGCCTCGATTCTTTTCGGATCAATCGGTGGTGGCGGCATGGGTGGCAATGAATTATACCAAAATGGTTCTTTTAAGGGCCCCAAAGCTTCCGAAAGAGTTATTTGGAGCATTATTCAATTATTTCTATTCAACTAATTCTAATTTTTATAGTTTAGTTTATCGATAAAGTTTAATTTTTATACTAAATACAGTAGACGTTCGGTCGGTGCAAACGGTTTAACTGCAATGCTTTTTAACTGCAAGTCCGGTAAGTGCAACAAATTTGCAGTTATCGCACCGCTATCCGTCAAAACGGTGCGCCAAGTTAGTCCAAATGAACAGTCGAATGATTTTTGCGTTCATTTAACGTCAATTGATGGGTTGTTGACGCCTGCCTGACGTTGCAGTTATCGAATTTTGTTCGCTAAGTGAAACGTAAACATGTTGCACTTATCGAACGTCTACTGTATACACCGCTGTATATTTGGTATTTGAAATTCCAAATTTACTGTCAATGTCATTTCAATCGAGTAGGATACCTGTCAAATGCGCTTTAAGGTTGAAGGATTCGTCATTGACATAATCGTCATCATTGAAAGTTCGAAAGCAGTTTTCTCATTCTAAACTGAAATTTCTGCAGTGAAAATAAGTTCACTGTACTCCAATCTTCAGCCGCAATACAGT
>NC_085136.1:124192426-124209426 GCF_035046485.1 Aedes albopictus | reverse complement strand
CACAATGGGAAAAACCCCAGCATTTCAGATCCCGAGAGTTGGGATGTGACAAATTGGGCCTATGAAATGTAAGGCTCTTGTAAATAGTGCATGCTTTAGCGGCCCTGTAGGTGTGATAAACTCTTTTATTGCATTCTCCATTGGGCAAACCCACAAGACAAACTCCCTTTTTGATTCTGTTTATCAACGAGATTTTCAGCCCTTATGACATTGAAAAGAACTTCATATCCCATGTAACATTTTGAAGGCCATTTAGTCTTGTATTAGTTTTGATAACCGTGGTAAAACCTAATAACTTTTATTTTCTATCAATGATGGTTCCAAGAGCCTCTTCTAGCCTATTTGACTAAACAATTTTACTTGGGATATTATCTACAGGGGTTGCCTAAGTGTTTTTATTGCGAAATTATTTACTGGCTCATAAATATAACAGTATTAACCTGTGTCATTTTCCAAAATGCGTTACCAAAATTCCAGATTAAACTGGATTTTCCAGATTTTTTAAAGTTTCATTTAACAAATATCTGGAAAATTCATAAACATTTTGCCGTGAAATTTGTAAGGTTTGCCTGGAATTTGTATGGTTTTACCAAGAATTTGTAAGGTTTTCCACACAATTCAGATTTTTCCAGACAAAACCATCCTAAACCAACCCGATTTTTCGAAAAGTGACCTTACCTTACGCCCTCCTCCCCCTTTTGTATTAATTATAATACAATGAAATTTTTAAACCACCCTCCTGAATTTAATGAAATCATTAATGTGTTTTTGTTTATCTTTCTGACAAACATAGAGTAATAATTCATGTGAATATTACATTTTTTGTGTCTTAATACGTAATGGAAATTTCTCCTCCTAAATATAAAAACCGTCTACGCTTTTCTTGGCCTAGTGTATGAAGAAAAGTAAAGTACTATTGTGGCGAGAATATCAGGACTTCTTCTTGGCATTCCTTCAGACATATTTCGGAAATTGTTTCAGAAATTCGTCCCATGATTTTTTCAGAAATTTATTCAACAAAATGTCTCCTGAAATTCCTCTACACGCTTTTAAAAATCTATCAAAAAATCATACGAAACTTTTCCACAAGAATTTCTTTAATTCATAACCGAAAATAATTCAGATATTTCACTCGTCATTCTTTCAAAAAGTCTCAAAAGATTATTTAAGAAAATCTTGTATGGACTGCTTCAGAAATTATTTCATGAAATTCTTCAGAAATCTTTACAAATTCTTGCTGATTGTACTCATTGGAAATGTAATTTTTAAACTCTGGTTGGGATAGAGGGCAGGGAAAGCGGTAAGGTAAGAAGATTGAGGGAGCGGACCTGGTGTAATGGCAAGAACACTTGACTATCACGCCGAGGAACTGGGATCGAATCCCACTCCCGACAAACTCACAAAAAATGTGAGTTCTTCCTTCGGAAGGGAAGTAAAGCGTGGGTCTCGAGATGAACTAGCCTAGGGCTAAAAATCTCGGTCATACAGATGAAAAATAATTAAATTTTTGAGACACCTTGGGCGTTAACGGGTTAATTTGGGAACTTAAAAAAAAACCTTGCGTGCTCCGATATTTTTCCAAGGATTCCTTTGGAAAACATTCTTTTTGAGGAAATTCAACGAATTTCACTTAAAAGTTCTTTCGAACATCTTCCATGTATTACTTCAGAATTATCCTCGGAACTCTCGTAAACAGATCCTCCAAAAATTTATCTAAAATTTCCTCCATAAATTTCTCTGCAGATTTCCTTATAAATTCCTTCACATACTAAAACAAAATATACACTACGGACTCACAAAAAGTATTGCAACAATATTGCATCACCCTGACTCACCTCGATATCTCTAAAACTAGAACACCTACAAAAATGCCACCTTCAGAAAAATTGTTGCTTTTGGTCTTCTGAATAACTTTCCTGAAGACAGCATCTTTGTAAGTCCTCAGGTTTTGGAGATATCGAGGTGAGTCAGGGTGATGCAATATTGTTGCAATACTTTTTGTGAGTCCGTACTTATGACGGGTAGTGTATAACTGTTAGTACCTTCGACCTCCGTGCATACACCTTGCAGACGAACGTACCTGCAGGGTGAGAAGGACCTTGCTACCGAACGTCAGATGCAGAGCGAATGATGATAGGCGATAAGAAGAAGCAATGTAAATAGTAATTTGTGGTTGAAATTGAATTGCATAGTCACGAAACCTTAAGTTTTGAAGATTAGCGAACAGAATTTGATGAAATTATAAGTATAAACGGTGAGGAGATATTTCGAAGTAGCACGTAAGTTTCATTTGGAGTTCTTTGGAGTATAATTTAATTACTGCTAAACTAAAGCATTGTAGTGCTGAAAAATTTGGTGCATCCAAGAGCGAGTCCAAGAGTGCATCGTCATCGGCGCTAGACTAACCTGAATAGGAAAAGAAATTAGAAAAGAAACTATAACTGTAAGTAAATTTAAAGTAAAGTTTATTGAAACACATATAAAAATAAAATTATTACAGTTTTGAGCTGCTGTTACTAAAACACTGCTTCGGAAATTAGTTTCCTTGAGGACGATCCGCAAAAACAATCTCAAAAAGTCATAATGGCGGGACGCAATCAAGATCCGGAGAAGTCAGGTTACAGCTGTGCGGGGTGCCTACGACCGGATGCTGCCGAAGCGGAGATGGTTTTCTGCGATCATTGTCAGAGATGGTACCATTTCGGATGTGCTGGAGTGACGGCCGAGGTAAGAGCTGTTTCGTGGTCGTGTGATGAGTGCCTGAAGTGTGCTGAGACTGGGAATAGGCAAGTCAACGTCTGCTCAGAGATGCAGAAGCTCGAAAAGGAGATTGAGGAGGAGAGGCAGGCTTTGGAACTCGAGAAGCTTCTGCACAAGAAGAAACTGGAGCATCAGCGAAAGATGTTCATGTTACGTCAAGAGGCCGAAAAGGAAAAACGTGAGATGGAGTTAGTTTTCGAAAAGGAGCAGCTGGAAAAGGAGTTGGAAGAGAAAGAGGCTCACCAGAAGAGGCGCGACCAAGTACTGAAGGAAGTGCAGGACAAGTTGAAGCTGGTGGAGCTACTGGAGGAAGGATCGGAACTGGATGAAGGCGGTGATGAAGCAGTGGAAGATGGAAGCAAGAAGAATACGAAGAAGAAAGTGAATGTGAGGGATGCTAGGATGGAGAATGTAAAACCAGGAAATGAAATGCCCAATAAGAAGTCGGGGAACCCAAGCCTGGGGAAAGTAGGTCCAACCGATGCAAACCAGCGAGACTTTCGGGGAGCGTATAGCAAGTTTTCGACACCCAAGGCGGCTACCAGCGCGCCGGCGCTACATGATTTTTCGATAGTTCCGGACAGAAGCAATAATGTAACTCCAACCGGACATCCGGCTTTGCTCAAGAAGAAGAGGATCCAGCGATTGAGTGAGGTAGAAGAGAGCCAAGCGGAAGAGAGGGATAGTACATCCGAAGTCGAGGACGAAGAAGATTCGGAGGAATCCATGTCGGAGGAAAGTTCGTCGGAAGAGAAGAGAGTTTCGGCACGCCGCCCAGTTGAAGTTCGCCATCGTCCTACCAAAGCTCAGCTGTCGGCCAGACAATTTCTATCCAAGAAGCTGCCAATCTTCTCTGGAAAGTTAGAGGAGTGGCCTATGTTCGTCAGCGCATACGAGACGTCGAATGAAGCGTGCGGATTCTCAAACGTTGAGAATTTGGCCCGGTTGCAAGAGTGCTTAAAGGGTCCAGCATTAGAAGCGGTCCGAAGTAGGCTGATGCTCCCGAAGTCGGTTCCACAGATCATCGAAACATTGAGGATGCTATACGGGCGACCTGAGCAACTTCTGAATATGCTGCTGACGAGGGTCAGAAAGGCACCGTCACCGAAAGCGGATAAATTAGTCACTTTCATTCCGTTCGGTGTAATTGTCCAGCAGCTTGCCGACCACCTGGCAGCGACGAATCTTACCAGCCACCTGGTGAACCCGATGCTGATTCAGGAGCTAACGGACAAGCTGCCCGCTAACACACAATTAGAGTGGGTACGGTATCGTAGAAAGTCGCGGGTGGTTACTATTCGAACTTTAGCCAATTTTCTTGCGAGGATAATGAAGGATGCCAGTGAAATTACTTCATATGGCGATACCGGTATTGCGGCGGCTGATCAAGAGTTCCGGAAAGGGAAGGGTCGGAAAGAGGAAGGGTTCCTACACACGCATGGTGCTGAAGTGAACAGCGAGCGGCACCCGCCGTCAGTGGTACACCAGAAGAGCAAGAAGCCTTGTCGGATTTGTGGTCGGGTTGACCATAGAATCCGAAATTGCGACACTTTCCGGCGACTTCGTTTGTCGGATAGATGGGAAGCAGTGTGAAAGTGGAGGCTGTGTTACCTCTGTTTGAACGAGCATGGAGGCGACCGATGTAAGTTAAACATCCGCTGTAACGTTGGACAGTGCAATGAACCGCATCATCCACTACTGCACATCGCCCAGCCGGTGACCTACACCTCCAATTGCAATGTTCACGCTGTCCAGCGGATGCAGTCAGTGATTTTCCGCATGATTCCCGTGACCCTGTATAACGGTACGTGTGCCGTAGACACCATAGCCTTCTTGGACGAGGGGTCGTCTTATACTCTGGTCCAGAGGTCGCTAGCAAGCACCCTGCAAGTAAAAGGAATAACCCAACCGCTCCGAGTGACATGGACCGCAGGAGTAACACGTCTGGAGGAGGATTCGCAGAGAGTGGAGTTATTCATTTCCGCTAAAGGATCGACCCACAAGTTCCGGATTTTGGCAGCGCACACGGTGAACAGTCTAAAGTTACCGCAGCAGACGGTAGTTATGTCGGAGATAATCCGCGAACACGCTCATCTTCGGGGATTGCCAGTGAAGGACGTCCATGGAAGAGTGCCGCAAATTCTTATAGGACTAAGAGACATTCTCCTCTACGCTCCCATTGAATCTAGAATCGGTAGGCCACATGAACCTATCGCCGTTAAATCGAAGCTGGGTTGGACAGTTTACGGGCCAAGCAATGCAAGACAGTTGGAGACAGGGATTGTAGGGCACCATCACGGCGAAGCGATTTCGAATGAAGAACTACACGATTTGTTACGCAGTCAATATACGCTGGAGGAATCAACCATTTCCGTAGCGCTCCTACCAGAATCCAACGAGGACAGAAGGGCGAAGGAAATTCTCAACAGTACAACCTTGCGGGTCGGAGAACGTTTTGAGACGGGGCTGCTGTGGAGGGAAGATGATCCAAAGTTTGCTGACAGTTTTCCAATGGCAGTCAAACGGTTCCGATGCTTGGAAAGGCGATTGGAAAAGGATAGCAAGCTGTATGCGAAGGTAAGAGAATTGATAGCCGACTATACGAGGAAGGAGTACATTCACGTGGCGTCGAAGGCAGAGCTGGCAGAGTACAAATCAGACCAGGTGTGGTACCTTCCGCTGAGCGTTGTGGTTCATCCGAAGAAACCAGAGAAGGTACGTCTAGTGTGGGACGCGGCGGCAGCCGTGAACGGAGTCTCGCTGAATTCGAAGCTTCTGAAGGGTCCAGATATGCTGACACCGCTTCCGAACGTGCTGTGTAAGTTTCGCGAAAAGGAAGTGAGGTTCGGTGGCGATATTAGAGAGATGTATCTCCAACTGAAGGTGCGCAAAGCAGACAAAAGAGCTCGTTTCGTCTATCGCCAAAATCCGCAGGAAGATTTCGCTGTGTACGCTATTGACGTGACAATGTTCGGTGCGACAAGCTCACCATGTTCGGCCCAATTTGTTAAAAACCTAAATGCAAGAGAGTATGCAGCGCAGTTTCCGGAAGCAGCCAGAGCTATCGCAGACAACCATTATGTCGACGATTACTTTGATAGTACGGACACGATCGACGAAGCAGTTATACGAGCGAAGGAGGTGCGGTTCGTGCACTCTAAGGCTGGATTCGAAATTCGCAACTGGGTGTCGAACTCCAGTGAATTCCTAGAGAGCATGGGAGAAATCCAGAATGGCGAGTGTATGCAAATAACGTCGAACAAAGAGAAACCGAGTTTTGGGAATATCGTGGAGTCCGCAGGGAGACGAGTTCGCGTTCTCCAAGAACTTCCGTGATGATCTAGTTCCGTACCTATCGGGAGCACAACGGCCGTCCAAAAGGATTGTAATGAGCTGTGTTATGAGCCTGTTTGACCCGCTAGGGCTGCTAGCACCCTTCATCATTCTTGGGAAAATGCTAGTCCAAGATATCTGGCGCAGTGGCAGTGATTGGGATCAACCGATCGACAACGAAAGCTACGAAAAATGGCTGCGATGGATCGAACGCCTTCCGGAGATCGAGAAAGTTAGAATTCCACGGTATTATTTCCGGCAGTCAACGTGCATCGATTTAAGCAGTCTACAGCTTCACGTTCTAGTCGATGCCAGCAAGGACGCGTACGGCGCAGCCGCGTATTTTCGAGTCCTGACGGATAAAGGTCCAATCTGTTCATTGGTGACGGCAAGATCCAAAGTGGCTCCGTTGAAGCTATTATCGATACCCCGCCTGGAATTACAAGCGGCCGTCGTTGGATCAAGGTTGATGCATTCGGTGATAGAGGCGCATTCGTTGGAGGTGACACAACGGTTGATTTGGTCGGATTCAAGGACGGTGATTTCCTGGATACAGTCAGAGCAACGAAATTATAAACCGTTCGTGGCGTTCAGGATTGGCGAGATCCTGAGTCTAACCAAACATAGTGAGTGGCGCTAGATTTCTACTACAAGCAACGTTGTAGACGACCTCACTAAGTGGAAGAAGAGAAGTAGTTTGAAGTCGAACAGTACGTGGTTCCATGGTCCAGATTTTCTGTACCAACCAGAAGAACAGTGGCTGCAGCAGGATACGGTAGAACCAAATACCCTTGAGGAAGTCCGTACGTGTCATTTGGTCCATGATGTCTCAGTCGTGCAGTCGGTGATTGATTCCAAGAGATTTTCGGTTTGGAACGTGCTAGTGAGAACAGTAGCCTGTGTCTACCGATTCAGCTCCAATTGCAAGAGGAAGAGAGACGGTTTGCCAATCGAAGCGTTGCCAGCCTCATCAAGAGTGAAGAAGTGTGTGAAGAAGAGTATACCAGCTGTAACAGTGCCGCTACAGAGGGAGGAATATCAGCGGGCCGAAGCCTATCTATGGCGGACGGCGCAATCAGAAGTTTTCGAGGAAGAGATAAAGCTGTTGACGAAGAACCGGGACCTGGATTTCACCGAGTGGCATTCTTTGGAGAGAAGTAGCAGTTTGTTCAATGTTAGTCCATTTTTGGATGAACAGGACGTGCTACGCATGGATGGTAGAACCGCCGAAGCATCGTCGCTGCCCTTTGAATTGCGATTCCCCGTAATTTTGCCGAAGAAACACCTGATCACGACTAAAGTTTTGGAGCACTACCATCGCAAAGCGGCGCACGCAAATGCGGAGACAGCTGTCAATGACGTTCGCCAGCGTTTCTGGATTCCGAATTTGAGGGCCGCACTAAAAACAGTTGCTAAAGACTGTGTTTGGTGCAAAGTTAAAAAGTGCAAGCCTAACTTCCCGAGAATGGCCCCGCTGCCGTTAGCTCGCATTACTCCAGGCTTGCAACCATTCGGCTTTACAGGAGTGGACTATTGCGGTCCCATCAACGTTACTGTCGGACGTAGAACGGAGAAGCGATGGATTTGCCTCTTTACATGTCTGACTACAAGAGCAGTTCATCTGGAGGTTGTACATAGCCTGACAACCCAAGGGTGTTTGATGGCTATCAGGCGATTCATTTGTCGTAGAGGCAAGCCGATTGAATTTTTTTCGGATAATGGCACGAATTTCAAGGGCACGAGCAAGCAGATAGTGCAGGAGATCGAAGGAGAATGTGAGGATGCGTTAACGGATTCCAGGACCCGCTGGAATTTTAACCCACCGAGTGCACCGCACATGGGTGGCGTCTGGGAGAGACTGGTGTGATCCGTAAAGGCGGCTTTAGGGGTATTCAACGATGGAAGGAGATTGACGGACGAAATATTGTTGACGACATTGGCGGAGGCGAAGGATTTGATCAACTCTCGGCCCTTGACGTACGCGGGGACCAGTGCAGATGCAAGCGAGGCGCTTACGCCCAACCACTTTATCAGGGGCGTAGGAACAACCTGGAAGGAAGAATTGAAGCCAAAAATCAATGAAGCAGAAGCACTACGTGATTCTTTCAAGCGATCCCAAGCGTTAGCAGATTTGCTGTGGAAGAGATGGATTGCGGAATATCTTCCTACAATCAACCAGCGATCGAAATGGCACGTGGAAGCACAACAAATCAGCCGTGGCGATTTAGTGTATGTAGCAGATGAGAACGTGAGGAAGCATTGGATACGAGGCGAAGTAGTCGAAGTTTACCCTGGAGCGGACGGAAGGATACGACAGACGTTGATGCGAACGGGAAGAGGGGATTTCAGGCACCCAGTGGTCAAGCTGGCGATGCTGGAAGTTCAGGACAGTAAATATGGATCGTCGGAACCGTCGCCAGAATTACGGGGAGGGGGTGTGTTAGCACCTTCGACCACCGTGCATACACCTTGCAGACGAACGTACCTGCAGGGTGAGAAGGACCTTGCTACCGAACGTCAGATGCAGAGCGAATGATGATAGGCGATAAGAAGAAGCAATGTAAATAGTAATTTGTGGTTGAAATTGAATTGCATAGTCACGAAACCTTAAGTTTTGAAGATTAGCGAACAGAATTTGATGAAATTATAAGTATAAACGGGGAGGAGATATTTCGAAGTAGCACGTAAGTTTCATTTGGAGTTCTTTGGAGTATAATTTATTTACTGCTAAACTAATGCATTGTAGTGCTGAAAAATTTGGTGCATCCAAGAGCGAGTCCAAGAGTGCATCGTCATCGGCGCTAGACTAACCTGAAAAGAAAAAGAAATTAGAAAAGAAACTATAACTGTAAGTAAATTTAAAGTAAAGTTTATTGAAACACATATAAAAATAAAATTATTACAGTTTTGAGCTGCTGTTACTAAAACACTACTTCGGAAATTAGTTTCCTTGAGGACGATCCGCAAAAACAATAACAAAGATTCCTCTAGAAAATCTCCAGGTTTTTTAAGAAATTTCCCCTCCAAAAATTCCAAATGAAAACCTACATAAATTAGTCCAAGGTATCCAAATTCAAGGAAATCTTTCAAGGATTTCTACCAGTGGTTTCTTAAGAAAATTTTCCAGAGATTCACTTAGGAGTTCTTTCATATATTTCTCCACGGAGTCCGCCAGAGGAGTGTTCAGAAATTGCTCTGAAATTACGTTGAAAATTCCCAAACGAATGTGTCCAGAAATTTGTTTAGAGATTCATCTAGAAAATCCTACACACTTAATTTTTAATACCGTGTTCGGTAACTTTTTGACGAAAATGGAACAGCTGAATACAGCAATAATGGATTGTTTACCTTTTGCACCCTTTTTTGACAAATGAGTTTTTGAATTAAGAAAAAATCAATGACTTTTTATTTTTAAACAAAAGAGCACCTTTTTCTGAGCCGCTATGATTTTTTTTCAGATTTTTAAAACTTTATTTTGGTATCTAAAATCAATTTCAAAGAGATTTTTTGAAATCACCTTTTGACAACTGGGCAACTGCTTGACAGCTTCGCTCAGTACAAAATGCTACGAGGGGTGATTCGACAAATCGCTCCCATACAAATTTCAAATTGATTTTTAAATAAGTTCCCGGGCACCAAAACTGATGAAAATTTGGATTTCGTCTCAGTTTGGATTCAGAATATGGAATTATCTTAACACCACTAAAAAAGCCAATTGGTGTACTGAGCTTCAGTAAAATCGATTACTGAAACTACCGAAATAATTCTGCTGTTCTATTTTCGTCAAAAAAGTACCGAACAGACAATTCAAGATTGAGTTGTGTATAGAAGTTGCTCCAGAGATTCTTGCACTAATACTTTCAGTGTTTCGTGCAGGAATTCCTTCATAGACTTTTTCGGGATTATCTTTAGACATGCCTCTATGTTTTTCTCCGGAAATAATTCCGGCATACCTCAATGGAGATACCTTCAATCTTTTCTCTACGGATTCTTTTAGAAATTTATTCAACAATACGAAAATTTCTTAAGTAATTTCACAAGACATTCTTCTAGGGATCATTGAAGACGCTTTTCAATGCGTTTCTGCAGCTATTCTTACAGGATGTTTTTCAGAGATTCGTCCACAGATTTCTCTAGCAATGCTTTCAGAAAATTCTCCATGAATTTTATAATAGGTTTTCTCTATTGTTCTTCCACAAAATTTCACATTTTTTTCTAGGAATTACATCAAGGGTTTCCTAGAAGCTTAACCAGGAAGTTCTTCAGAAATCTCTCTAGAAGTTCCTTCAAGGGTTGCTTAGATCAAGGCTTAGATATTCCTAGAGAGGTTCATCCAAAGCACTTCCTAACATTTCTTCAGAAGTTCCTGCTGGGATTTCTCCTGAAATTCCTACGAAGAGCAATTTTTATTTCAAGAGAATTCTTCATAATTTAAGGGGTTTCATCAGAAGATTTCTACAAAAGTCTTTCCATAGAGTTTTTCAGAAATTTATAACAAAAATTATAACAAATTCTGTAGGAGTTTTCTTCGGAAATTATTCCCAGGGTTTCTCCCATAAATACTCGAGAAATTCTTTCTTCATGCAGAAATCGCCATAAGGATTTTTTTCTCCTGCGATTGCATTAGAAATACTTCATGAGATGTCTTTAGAGATCCCTGCAGACTTTGTCTAGATATTCCTCCTGGGATGTTTCAGAAGTTCTTCCAGAAATTGCACAAAAATAACCAACGAACTCTTTCAGAAATCCCTGAAGGAATCCTAGAAGATATACTTGAAAATTTAAACCTCTGGAGCTACCTATCGAGTATTTTTTGGATTATTGCCTAGCATAAAACGTTGAAGAATGCCTGTACAAACACCTTAAGTTACACCCTTAATTCTCTGAAGAAAAATCTTGAGAAACTTCTGAAGAAACTCTGCAAATAATTTCAAGGAAAAAATGCTTTAGAAGTTTCTGAAGGGATACCTGAAAAAAAATCGCAGAGGGTTTCCTGGAGGAACCTCTCAAAAAATGTCTGCTCAAATCGCAGGCAAGCTACTGGTGAAAATCATGAAGAAACCGTAAATAAATTTTTAAGGGCGCCCTGGAGGATTTTATGAATCCTTGGAAGAACCTCTGAAGGAATTTTCAACGAAGTTTCTCATAAGTTTGTGAAGGGATTTGGAGATCCCTACGTGTTAAGTAGTTTGAGGAAAATCCCTCAACTACTAGCAAGAGAAATACTTGAAGGAAATCGCGTGGAAACAAAAAAACTGCAAGAACTCTCCAATTGTAAGCACTCTATTGAAAATTAACAGACAATTTCTTAGAAAATGACTAGGACAATATTTTTGGGAATTTCTTCGTTAATTCTTTTGGAAATGCATTCGACAATTCCTTCATAAATAATTGTGTAGTTGAATTAGATTTTTTGCAGCAACTACTTCTGAAGTTTTGTTGGGAATTTGTCCAGCAATTCAAAAAAAAAAATAAAATTTTTGTGTTTTGATAAATAAATGCTTCCTTATTTGATTGAGTAATTTCATCAGCAATATTTCTTCGCTAATTCTTTTTAAACTTTCTTCGGAAACTCTTGGAAAAAATATGTTCCTCCATTTATTTTCCCTAAAGTTTCTCTGGAATTTTTCTCTAAACATGTCTCCGAGAAATTATTTACGAATTCTTTAAGCAATTTATTTACAGGTCGGACTCGATTATCCGGGTGACTCTAAAATTATTTCACCCCGGATAATCGAGCCATGCTTCTTTTCTTTTATTTTTGATGTTCTCCAATCAAAAACTGTTCGTTAAGCATAGAAGCTAACATACATGACGTTGTAGTGCCTAAACTTAACGTCAGGTATTATTATAACCATGTTTTTTGAAAATGAAATTTTAGCTGAAAAATGTGAAAAAAATAAAAACAATTTTCAAATAGGTTAAATCCAATTTTCAGGTGTTGTATTTGATGTTTATCACATTTTTTGACATATTATAATCTTAAATCTTATAAACAAAGCATAAACAAACTTTTCCCCGGATAATCGAGCCATTTTTGCCGGATAATCGAGCCCCGGATAATTGGGCACCCGGTTAATGGAACCCCCGGATAATCGAGTCCGACCTGTAGTAATATTTCCTAAGAATTTTTGCGGAGAAACTTTTGGAAAAATTTCAAAAAGTTTTTTTTTCTCTGGATCTCTACAGAAGCTTATCTTTGTATTTCTCCAGGTTCCTCCTAACATAATTCCATCAGAAGTGCGTTCAAATATTGCTGCAGGAATATTTCTACATTATTTTCTTAAAAAATGTCCAGGAATTTTCCTAACACTCAATATTTCTTTCAATAAGCTCCACCAAGGGTTTCCCGAAGAGTTTCATCAGTTGTTTTTTTCAGGAAGATGTTCAGAAATTCCTGCTGGCATTCCTTTAAGAATTTTCTTCGACAGATTCATTCAAGAATGCCTACCAAGTTTTCTTTAGATATTTTCTCAGAGATTATATCGGAAATTCCTGCTCGGATTCTTTTTCTTCTGAAATCTCTTAAAATTATCTCTAGAGACTTCTTTGGAATGTAATGGATTTTCTCAGGAATTTCAACCAGAGAGTTTCTAAAAAGTGCTTTCATGGAGTTTTTTTTTTAGAAATTCATTTGAAATTTCTTCGAATATCCTGCAGAGCTTCCTTCGGAAAACTTTCAAGGGCTCCTCGATGAATTTCCCGAAAAGTTCGTGCACAAATTCTCACGGTTGCGACAAAGATATTTCCTGAGATTCCTATATAAATCTCAACAGAAATAGTACCAAACATTCCTCCAGGTTTTTTTTTTCAAAAATTCTATCGAAATTGCACAAGTACTACCTGAAGAAGTATCCGTTAAAATCCTGCAGAAACAAGACAAGAACATGCTGGAAAAATTCTTCGGAGACCCAAAGAAATTTTTGAAAAAAAAAAAATATTTGAATACATCTTTGAAATAAATCCTGGACAACTCTATGAAGCTTTTCATGAGAAAATTTCTTGAAAAATCATTTAAAATGCCAAGGATTGAATTCTAGAGTATTTTTTTGCAGAATCATTGGAAAGTTTTCTGAAAGAGTCGCTGAAGAAAGATCTGAATAAATCCTGGGGAATTCAATGACGAAAACTTGGAGGATCTTATGGAGAAACCGCTGGATTAACTATCTGAATAATCTCTAGAGAAATATCTAAATAAATGCCTGAGAGAATCTCAGAATAAGTAGAGTAATTCCTGAAGGAACCCCAGGAGAAATTCCTGCAATAATTTCTGAAAAAGTTGGAAATTTCCGATTTTTAAAGGAAACCTCTAGAAGAATTTCTGAAAGAATATCTCTAGGGTCTGTGCGAAAAAAAATTCTTGGAATAGCATCTTTTTTGAGAAATCTTTGCCGAAATCCTGGAGAATCCATTGGAAAAATTCCCAGAAGGTTTCTGGAAGAATTCCTGGACATCAAAAAAAAAAACTCGAAGGAAGGATTTCCTTCGGAAATATTTTCAGGAATAGATGCAGCAATCTTTGAAGGAATTTCCTAAATAATTCCAAGAAGAGTTCCAATTTTCGTGGACCATTTTCAAAATAACTCATTTGAGAAACTCTCGAGAAACTCCTGGACCTAAGGAGAAATTTCTGAAAGAGTCTCTGTATGAATCTCTGAAAAAAATCAAAGAAATACAAGAACAGAAATGCATTCTAAAGTCTTTGGTGGAACTTCTGCTGAAATCATTTTAGGAAATCCTACAAGTCTTTTTTTCTAAAAAACAAAGAAAAGTGTACATAGCAATTTTCCGGTAAAAATATTTAACTTGTTTTGCATGTTTGCAATACATTTTTTTGAGATTTGAGCGTAAAAATAATTAGTTTCTTGTAATCTCATTGTGAATGTTTTAAAAAATTGGCATGTTTTCACAAACAACTCGGGAACTCAGAAAACCGAAGCGCTCTACTATTCCAACGAGCATCTCCGGACGTACGTGTTGCTGTAAATTGTCAGTCGATAGGAAACATTTGCAAACAAACTACACCAATTCATGGGGATATACAAACTGCAGATGCCGATGCTTTCTAGATCTAACTGCTTTTATCGCTATCGTCGTCGAGGACCAAAGAGAGTGAATGTGAGGAATGTTGTATGTACATATCTCGTCGAAATTCCCAGAAGACCCCCCTTCAGTTAGGGAGAAAGGATGAGAGAAGTGTGAGAGAATAAAAGCACTACATATGTGCTTCTTTCCAACACAATGGCGTCTAGGTTTTTCGCTTCGAGCAAAATGCTACAACCTGCAACACCTGTGCGATGGCGCACTGGTGTTTGAGTGCAAACGGCTATTTGTAACGAGAATTTGCTGCATTTGATTTATTCCGATTTCGGATAATCACCGCAGCAATTAATTGGAACCCAATTTCGAACGTCGCTTCATACCCTAACCATTGTTTTTATTGAAGACAATACCCGAGAAAAAGATTAAAATTTGTTCTATAAACAAATCATATTTTTTATTTTCATTTTTTTGGGCTTTTAGTCCTGAGTTGGTTTATCTCTTTCCTTCTCTGCCATGTTAACTGAAATTAATAGAAAATAGAAGACAACAAAAAAAAATAAATAAATAAAATGGAGTTTAGAAATTAGAAAACATGTGACACAAGAGAGCAGATAGAAAATATAGACGATACGATAGAAACAAAAAAGAAAAATGAAATAAAAGCAGAGGAAAGAAGAGTAGTAGAGGGTATAAGAGATGATAGTAAAGCATAGTGAGAAGAAAAAAAGAGAAGACGGAAATTAACAGAAAGGAGAAGAGAATAGATAAAAAATTGAAAAGATTAAAACTGAAGAAAGAAATATCAAATCACCTTATTTCAACAATAAATTTTTGTTTGGGTAACTAGAGTCCGAAATACGTCCTGTCCTTATGGATGATGTATATTGTTCTCAGTTACAATTTAATGCAATTGTGTTTTCCGGGATCGTTTTCATCGTCGGGATAATAAATTATGCCTTCTCTTGTTGTCTATGTTGTCCGTGTTACTGGAACGGAAATCATCCGTAGTAACGGACAGCCAAGCCGAGCGGACTGGATTGGACATTCCAGCATGGGAATTGGCCTGGATGCAAGCATCTAGAACATTCATAGGTATGAGGCCTGTAGGTATGGATATGTGACCGTTGGTGATTTCACATATAATCTTCCTTTCCTCTCAGCTTGATCAGTAACAGAGAAGTAGAGATCAGTATGCTTTAATGAAAGCGTTTTTTTACTTTTTATCATTTTGTGCTCTGATTATTTGATTTTCTGATTATCTGATTCACTGATTATCTGATTCTCTGATTCTCTGATTCTCTGATTCTCTGATTCTCTGATTCTCTGATTCTCTGATTCTCTGATTCTCTGATTCTCTGATTCACTGATTCTCTGATTCTCCGATTCTCTGATTCTCTGATTCTCTGATTCTCTAATTCTCTGATTCTCTGATTCTCTGATTCTCTGATTATCTGATTCTCTGATTCTCTAGTTCTCTCTGACGCTCTCTGATTCTCTCTGATTCTCTCTGATTCTCTCTGATTCTCTCGGATTCTCTGATTTTCTTATTCTCTGATTATCTGATTCCCTGATTCTCTGATGCCCTGATTCTCTGATTCTCTCTGATTCTCTCTGATTCTCTCTGATTCTCTCTGATTCTCTCTGATTCTCTCTGATTCCCTCTGATTCTCTCTGATTCTCTCTGATTCTCTCTGATTCTCTCTGATTCTCTCTGATTCTCTCTGATTCTCTCTGATTCTCTCTGATTCTCTCTGATTCTCTCTGATTCTCTCTGATTCTCTCTGATTCTCTTTGATTCTCTGTGATTCTCTCTGATTCTCTCTGATTCTCTCTGATTCTCTCTGATTCTCTCTGATTCTCTCTGATTCTCTCTGATTCTCTCTGATTCTCTCTGATTCTTTCATTCTCTCTGATTCTTTCTGATTCTTTCTGATTCTCTCTGATTCTCTCTGATTCTCTCTGATTTTCTCTGATTCTCTCTGATTCTCTCTGATTCTCTCTGATTCTCTCTGATTCTCTCTGTTTCTCTCTCATTCTCTCTGATTCTCTCTAATTCTCACTGATTCTCTCTGATTCTATCTGATTCTCTCTGATTCTCTCTGATTCTCTCTGATTCTCTCTGATTCTCTCTGATTCTCTCTGATTCTCTCTGATTCTCTCTGATTCTCTCTGATTCTCTCTGATTCTCTCTGATTCTCTCTGATTCTCTCTGATTCTCTCTGATTCTCTCTGATTCTCTCTGATTCTCTCTGATTCTCTCTGATTCTCTCTGATTCTCTCTGATTCTCTCTGATTCTCTCTGATTCTCTCTGATTCTCTCTGATTCTCTCTGATTCTCTCTGATTCTCTCTGATTCTCTCTGATTCTCTCTGATTCTCTCTGATTCTCTCTGATTCTCTCTGATTCTCTCTGATTCTCTCTGATTCTCTCTGATTCTCTCTGATTCTCTCTGATTCTCTGTGATTCTCTCTGATTCTCTCTGATTCTCTCTGATTCTCTCTGATTCTCTCTGATTCTCTCTGATTCTTTCATTCTCTCTGATTCTTTCTGATTCTTTCTGATTCTCTCTGATTCTCTCTGATTCTCTCTGATTTTCTCTGATTCTCTCTGATTCTCTCTGATTCTCTCTGATTCTCTCTGATTCTCTCTGATTCTCTCTGATTCTCTCTGTTTCTCTCTCATTCTCTCTGATTCTCTCTAATTCTCACTGATTCTCTCTGATTCTATCTGATTCTCTCTGATTCTCTCTGATTCTCTCTGATTCTCTCTGATTCTCTCTGATTCTCTCTGATTCTCTCTGATTCTCTCTGATTCTCTCTGATTCTCTCTGATTCTCTCTGATTCTCTCTGATTCTCTCTGATTC